>NC_072739.1:111880393-112180393 GCF_026930045.1 Uloborus diversus | reverse complement strand
ACATAGACTCCAAGTGGGGGTCTAGTTGTGCACCTTCTCTTTTGGTTGCAATTCGGATGTTTCAATGGGGGTCTTTTACACCTTTTTGGGGTAAAATCATTGTTAATTTCAATGTAAACTCAAGTGGTGCTGTAATTTGGCAAACACTTGGCAATATATCGCCAAGGTTTTGGTCGCCAAGTTTTGTCGCCTACTTGGAGACGAATTTGGGTTTTTTTTTATAAAAAAATCTGGTTTCAATTTGGCCATATTTAGAGAGTTAACCATTGAATCACATTAAAACTGCCAATATTGCGAAAATGTATCTGTATAAAACGTTTTTTTTGCTTCGGTTCGCAACAAACTTGGGGTGAAAATATTCAAAGTATTTCTTTGCTTACTCTGAGGCACTATTATCTTTGAATTGGAGTAAAAAGGAAGTCATGTGATGCACACACATCAGCTCGTTTATAGTTGTAATTAAATATGTATATGCACATGTTGCCGTTTAAGGAAAGAAAAAGCCTGAGAGAAGAAGTTAAACTATCTAAACATCGAAAGTTTAGATCCGAATTCGACTGTTGAATTTTATCCTACATAATTTTTGATCCGATAGTGCTTCCAAATTTAAAGTACATAGTTGTTAACAGTGTCTAAATTATGCAAGCAGGACATTTCATACTGAAAATTTCTTTCCAAACTTTGGCAATGGCATAACATAAGTACGAATCTTTCGGACCCTGGACACTGTAAGATACAGCATAGGGGAAATTTTGTCCATGTACCACTTTATTAGCCTTTTTTATAGTCCAACCCCTTCACTTACCAGCCATTAATGCAAGGTATGCCAGTAAGTCAAAGGCCATTAGTTGATTAGAGCTACACAGAAAACTATCAGGGAAATTATCAACACTCTGAGTCTATAGAGATTGTCTCATAAGTAGTCCATTTCCACTGATATCTCCGATGTAAACACCATGGGGTTGTTTCCTTCAGTCAAAAGTTGTAATCTTAGTCACTAAAATTGATAGAATAAGCAAAAAAAAAAACATGGACCCAGAAAATACTTTTATTTTCCCAACAGCTATTTTTTAATTAATTTTTTAAAATGTCCGATTTTCAAACGATTTTCACGTCACAAATGATGCTCTTTGGCGCATCTTTCTATCGCGTTTCCATGTTATGATAATCAAGAAGCGAATTAAAATTGCGCTCTACGCTTGCTATCAACCGTATCGTTGCCAATACACGTGAGTAAAGATGCGAATTTAATATTTTGTTCTGTGAATGGCAACACTGAATGGCATTTCATCATTTGTGATGTTATCGGCAAGAAATGTAAACAATGAAAGCGCACCGATTAAAGTAATTTTTTAAAAATATTAAACTTAAACAAATTATTTAAAAAATGGTCAAATCCTGTGTTTTTAGGCATGCTCTTTCAGAAAAAAATACTTTTAAAATTTTGGAAACGATCCCATTCAGAAACGTTCCTGGGAAATAATGGACAGCTGATGTGCCCTACTTCTGTAAGTAACATGTTTTGAAAGCAGCAGGAATATTTTCCACTAAAACTCAGTAACCTTTCTGAAATTCTCCTGAAATCTTTCCTGGAAAATTAAGAAATCATCCCGTTTAAAGCCAGTCTTGTCTCTGAAAAATTCGGAGAAAACTTAGGTAGGTTTATTATAATAGCTTGGCACCCTCCTGATTTACCAAGAAAGCTCCTACAGCATTATTGTGGACTTGGCCAAAGCTAAGACAGAATTACAAGTAAGTATCAAGAACTCGCTTTCAATTCTTGCAAAGCTAGGGAATCCAGAGCCGTATTTGCTCCCATTGAGAGCTTACTCACTCTGGACTGCCGCTGTTAGACTGAATCCGATGCACTTAATAAATACGCTCAGTTAATCTTTAAACTGATAGCTAAAACTATTTTTCACAACAGTGAAAAGACTGCATTGTCGAAAATTGTAGATATTCAAAAAACTTTGTGACAGAATTACTTGATTTTCCAAGAAAGGGGTTAAAAACCTGTGAAATCCCGAAACGCTCCACGGAAATAATCAGTAACTTTTCCGAATTTTTTTACAGTGTCTATAGAGAATCACTGCTGTCTTTCTCGGATAACTGGAAATTGTTCTGTTTTCCCTTAAGTCCTCCATATCTCTTGTTAAGAGCACGTTGCATCATATCTTGTTTATGCATCTTTTCTTGAGGGTCGGTTTAACAAACAATTCTGTCGTACGGAAGTGCGATTCATGCGTTGTTCTACAAAATTATATTTTTATATAGTTTTTTTAATAACTGTTAATTATTTATAAGTTATTTAAAACTTATAATATTAAATAATGGTTTCCCATTTCTGTAAATCGCTGTTGTTTTTATATTTGATATCACTTCATGCGTGATTTAGTACGTTCACATTATTACTTCTGTTTTGCATGGGCGTGCACTGAAATTTTGGGGCCAGTCACAAATTACTTTTACGCCGCCCCCATATTGTTTGCCCCTTACGTCCTGACATATACTTCACCCCTCATTTTAAAAATCCCAGGCCCCTTTCAGGCTCAGGTCCGGGTCAACAGGTGTCCTTTCTCCCCCCGCCCCCCGAGAAAGCCCCTGCCTTCTTGTCATAAAAATCTTTATCGGTGTGTTAAACTAATAATTGGAATTTTTTTTATCATTCATATGCTAATAAACAGTTTTGAACCAAAAATGTATTCCTTTTACAATTCTTATCAAAATAATGTGCTAATTTGCCCAGACTATGATTTACTTACGGCCGTATCCAGCAACCGAAGGGAAATTCAGTCAGACACCCAAACCACCGATTAACGCCTTCTGATTAGTGTAAGACTTTGCTGAAGAATATGAATGTTATTGTTAAGTAATTGATTTAATTTTATTATACAGAAATATTAACGACTTAAATTTATCGATTTTCTTTATTTAAAAGAATTTCTTACCTACATAAGCATTTTTGAGTATCTGGAATTCAAAATTTGCTGTTAGTGAGTGGTAAGTATGTTTTATGGAAGTCTTTCGTGTGCCAGTAATTTTTCACATATTGTTAAGCGCTTTTTTCAAAAGTGGATTACTTAATCGTGCCAACGCTTAAAAATGTTCAACACAGAGTTGTGGACTGAAGGCCAAGCTTATTTGTTCAGCCAAATTGTGTTTCGTTTTCTTTCATTTATTTAGCTTCTGCTTAGGGTAAATGTGGTAAATATTCTTCAACAAGAAGTTATGGCAAGAATTCAAATATCTATTCTGCCATATACACTTGTCATTAATGTGTTTTTTCTTTTTTCACCGAAATCTGTAACAAATAAGCATAAACAAAACAGTTTGTTTCAATAGAAGCACTTACTAATAATTTAAAAAGGTTTGTTAGTTAGGAGTTTTAATAATAACAAAAAAAGATAGAAAAACTGTTTTTGGGAAAATTGAATTTGAAGATCTTTTTCCTTATAAATTTACTCTTTTAACAAGAATAATGCATTCTTCTTTAATCATTGATTCTACTTTTGATTCGATTACTAGAAATTTTATTACATTTTTCTCCAAGCTTTTGATTTATCGAGCTATAATTCTCCTGCCATTTAAGAGTTTTGCCATTAATGGCTCTGCAAATACAATTTCTGAAAAATGTTTAATGGAACAAAGATATCTCATGTATTTCATAATAAATCGTTTTAGTCAATAGAGAAACAGAAATAGCTTAAAATAAAACCAGCCAATTTCTCTCTTTTAGTAGTAAATAGAAGAGGTTAGTAGAAAGCTTGTTTTTAAAAACCTATGTACTATTTCTTTAAAAGAAGAAATAAAAGTCTTGACAAGCAAATGTTATCCGAATAAATTATAGTAGAGTTGTAAACCTTACTGCAAGAAAGGGATAGCTTCATATTTAAAAACCTTTCTAGCGTCACGCGAAAACGTTTAAAAAATTTGTTTTTAAAAATCTTGTCTTATTATTTAATACTAGCCGTGCTCGCACGTCTTTGCCCGTAATAGAAAAATTAAATTATCTTTTGGTTCGCCTGTATATTTACAAATAATGTATGGTGAATTTTCTCGCCAATTGGCTTGTACCCATGTTACGGTTCCACGTTATGATAATTTCGTATCTCGCCAATTGGCTTGTGCCCATGTTACGATTCCACGTTATGATATATTCGTAATTTACTCGTCCATCTTATGATAATTTTGTTCTTAGAATTGGCATAGAAAAAGAACCACATCGAATTTTCGAAAAATCGCTTCGAGGTGCACACCTCTATGCTACAAACTAACTTTGTAACTAATTTCATGAAAATCGGCCGAACGGTCTAGGCGCTATGCGCGTCACAGAGATCTAGACATCCAGACATCCTCCGGATATCGAGACAACCAGAAAGAGAGACTTTCAGCTTTATTATTAGTAAAGATTATGCTGTTTTGTACCTGTGTGAAGTCAATACCACACTGATATTTCGGTAAAATATAATGTTACTTACGTTGAATCATTGTTATGTATTAGGGCTGTCCCATTCCTACTCCAAATACAGTAAAACCTCGTTTATCTGGTCCCCGTTCATCTGGATCTCCAGTTTATCCGGATCAAATGTTTAGAGTTCAAAAACATTATATTCACTTAAATTAAAAAAAAAAAAAAAAGAAATTGATAGGGCGAAAACGTAACCATAAATATGCCAAATTTTCGCTGTTTATTTTGATTAAATACCCAACTCCTATATACATCGTGCTATAAATTATAGTCATTCAATAAGCAACATCGTGTATTTGGTGTCTCAGTCCGACACCACTGCAGCTGACCTACTAATCATAAAGTATTTGGGAGTAACAATCATATGTAATTTTATTACAGTGCATCGCTTTTTGCTGTTATAAAACATAAGTCTGATTATTTCTGGAATATGTTTGGCTTGTTACATGGATTATCTGGATTTTCGTTAATCCGGATCGCCTGTGGTCCCAATTTGTCCGGACAAATGAGGCTGCATTGTACATGTAATAATCCAAACACACTTTTAGATTTTCAATAATGAATTCATTGATATTTCATTCGAATTAAAAAACAAATCAATGGGAGTCTTGTGGTAAACAACGCTTTAGTTGCAAATAATACAGCAAAACAGGGAAGTGCTTTCCTACTGAAACGAAACCTTTTACAGTTCCTTTGCTTCAATATCTTGAGGAATATTGGTTGGAGAAGTCTCTTTCCTTTACAGAATGAGGGATGATAATTTCTTCGTTTTCAGTGAAATCCCGCCACAACGAATACCATTATAACTAAATATCCGTTTCAACTTAATCAATATTCTGTCCCAATTTAACTTCCATTACGTTTCTACAATTTCATTTCAACAAAATTACCATTACAACGAAAAAAACTGCAGTACCTTTAAGTTCGTTTTAACGAGATTTCACTGTATTTCAAAATAAAACATTGTAATTAGCAAAAAGCAAAACTATCCTTTTCTAGACTTACGTTTCCAATTACACCGATGAACGAAAAAAATTTGTCTTGGGAATTTTTAGTAAATTCAAGCGGGTCTTAAGAAAGTACATCAGTTGACCCTTGCGAAGCATTTGTGCTCGACAGAAGGAATTCAAAAACTAGTTTTTAAAGTAATTTTTTTAATAGCAGCAAATATGTGACTTGCTTGTTTATTTTCAATAACAAAGGTGAAAAAAAAAACTTTAAAATTATGTCTCACATTTGATATCTTTGATCAACTTATGATACTCTGAGAAAACTATTATTTCTATGAACTATGTTGATTTCAAATGGGAAAGCCTGTGTTGAGAAAATGAAAAGTGATTGATATTGATCTGAGAAGCAATGATTGGTGACTAGCGTTGGTTCCTCAAGAGAGAACGTGACTGTATAAAATGATTGCCATTGAACTGCAGATTAGTTAAAAATTTTGGCGTACAATTTTTAGATATGATACTATAATAGTTGATGAATACACACACACACACACACACACACACACACACACACACACACACACACACACACACACACACACACCTATTATTCATTCGAAAAAAAAAGAACTAAGTAAAACTCTTTACTGTTATTTTTCTGCGTCTATGAGTGTAAGACCAAAACATTATCCTTAAATTTAAGAAGAAAATGAAAGTCAATTTTTGTTTAACAGTGTTATTCTTACAAAAGTATAGTAACGTTCTCGATTTCATTCGACGCTTGAATTGAATACATTTTTCATTTTGAGATTTAATTTTGTACAGGTGATTTGAGCTTCAAACATTCGTTTAATTTATACTACAAAGTAACAAACGTATAAAAAAATCATTTCGCTGTTATGGCTGCAAATAAATTTAAGCTTCCCTCAAACTGTCAGTAAACGCATTAGAAATATTTATCGCTAGGTACGTTGAAAAATAAATGATAATGAAAACGTTAAGAAGAATCTAAAGACATTGAAATTGCTTTTTAGGATTACAAACGTTTCTAGGTGAAAATTTATTAGCTGGATTCGCAAAGTATTTGGGTGGATTTCGCTAACGTACGAGCTTCCACTTAATATCCTATGTCGTCTCGGATTTATAGCCCATCACGTTGTGGCTTTATGACTTAGCTTCCGTGGCTTTATGACGCGCGGCTGGATGGATTGATTGCGCGAAACTTTCATAAGAAATTCAAATCATTTTGTGTGTTAGTGTTTGAGGATATACATAGCATTGATCATGTCTAGAGTGAAGATTCTGTGCTGAATGTAAATTGACAACGAGAAAGTTGCTATAAATACTGATTTACACCACTTGCCTCGTACATTTTCTTTGATCAACGCATCTTGTTTAAAGCTAGTTACTTTTGTGCAAAATATTGAAACTGATCTTTTGATTTTATTTACACATTTTTCAGAGTTTTTAGGGGGCTATGTTATCAATCTGCAACGTTTATTAACTATGAATTCCCTCATTTACTCCTTAAATCACTAATCAGTTGCTTCAGGGTTTGCACAATCTTAAGTCACGCTCTATTTTGCATGAACTTCGCCACTAGTAATCATGTAGGGCTACCTTCTAGCTAAGGAACTACGAATTCATTAGAAAGGAAACTGATTTTTTTTTGGAAACGTGTGGAAGAGTCTTAACTAAATGGGGCGTGGCTGAAGAGTGTTAAAACTGGATTTTTGAGGACAATTTGGTACTGATTTAAGGACGAAAGGATTCTTAAGTTAATGGCACCCTGAAATGTCTTTTTGTCGAAATAACACCATAAAATACTCAGTATCAATAATCAGTAAAAAAATATTCAAATGCAGCGACTAATTTGGGATGCAGGGTGTAATATATTTAGCTTTAAAATACGTTCTCTGTAACATAGAATTAGTTTATTAATATTGGTTCTAGATAACTCTTATTCAGAGTTATATGTTTCTCAATGAAAAGTTTAGGTCTTAGTGATAGTAATGTATAGTAAGTTTATAAAATTATATAGTGTTTTTTTTTCTAAGGAGCTGAGTTTCAGGTTCAACTTTTTGCATACCTAGTGCGAACCCCCGATATAGCATCCATTCTTTCATGTAGTACCACTATCGGTGGACGCTTTTAGCACGAGAATTTTGATGCCCAGTTTTCTCAAGAGATTGAGACATCTGGGCTCTCTGCGGTGCGGAACTGCAATAGGAATTTAATTTTTCCAAGACTACTCCAAGCCAAATGTGTACTCGAGGTATATTTTACTTGTTCTATAACCATACGACATGACCGTTGTTGATTTTCTGCATCTTGAAAATTCACCGACTGGAGCCAGGTTCGAACCTGTGCCATTTTGTCGTAAAATACCAAAGTCTAGCCACTAAACCACTCTGTCGGCAATAAACTATCGCGGAATGCATCAAAAACGTATCTATTACCAGCTGTAATTTTCTTACTATTGACGTAACTGCTAATGTAACTTAGATTACAAGCAATATACTTAAAAAATTTACAGCAACAATAATTCATTTTAAAATGCTCACTGATGTTTATAAAAATACTAGTATACTTTATTTCAAACATCATATTTTAAAACACGCATTCTTAAAAAAATCAGCTAAAAATATTTTATGGAGCAGTCAACATTTGAGTTTCTCTTATTTCTGAAGTCGGAAGAAAATAGTTTATTCAGAAGGGATTTCAGATTTTTTCAGGCACTCGCGTATTTGATCCCAAATCAAATATTAGACTCATAAACCTTCATTGCTGCTGTTTGTTTGCAAAATTTTTGTGAGGTGAATTAGTGTGAGGTGAACTCTTTTTTGCTTTAGAAACTGAGTTTTAGCAGTCTTTTTTTGCATAAAAACATGTTACTGGTATAGTAAATTTTGTACGTACATTAAGGTTTTCTCAAAATAGTTTTAAAACATATGATAAAAAATAAACTGAAATAGAACACGTCACAAAAAAGTTTTATCCTCACTGCTTATGAAAACATATAAATTCTTAAGCCTGAATAGTTTTGAAGAAAGAATTTGTTTCGCATATATGTAGAGGAAGGGGAAGTCAAAACATGTTTTAGAAAATTTCAAAAAAAAAAAAAAAAAATATATCACAGAAAAATCATTTTGTCCCCTTTTTAATAAATCTCTTTCAAAATTAAACAAATTATTATTGTACGTGAAATACAACGCCAGCTCAGTCATTCCAGCCGAGGACTGCAGTTTCGTGCTTATTAGCACTCATCAGCCAGGCTTAGGCAGTGACTGAGCTGGAGGTGGAAAACCTCTTAAGGAAGCCAAGAGTGCCAAACAAACTGGTAGCTATTATAGAATTAGCACTTACCAGACGAGTGACCGAAGCAATGGTTCGGTTCAACTCGAAGATTGAAGGCAAGGCAGTGGTATTTTCAGCAAGTTACCGCCCTATAGCCAGGGCTAAGGCAGAAATACGTGAAATACACCGCCAGCTCAGCCATTCCAGCCGAGGAGTGGAGTTTCGTGCTTACTGAAAATACCACTGCCTTGTCTTCAATCTTCGGGTTAAAACGAACCATTGCTTCGGTCACTCGTCTGGTCAGTCCTGATTCTTATATTAGCTACCAGTTTGTTTGGCATCCTTAAGAGGTTTTCCACCTCCAGCTCAGTCACTTCCGAAGCGGGGCTGATGAGTGTAATAAGCACGAACAGGTTAGTCACGACTCAAAATGAAAGTTTCGCTATACGACGGAGTTAAAAGTGTTTTCTGACCACTTGCTGCGAAAAAAAAAATTGAATTTTCAGGTCTGCCTTTACGTAAAAGTTCATTAAAAACCCTTATTCTTTCAAATGCCTCTAAAATCGATTAAACGAAAAAGTAGAAGCTCTCCTTTTCAGGAAACGTATTGCTCAGTAATACTAATAAACTGTAAATAAATAAAAATTTCCGAAACTGACATATTTGGGAAAAATCAAAAAAATTATTTTAACTTTTTTTTTTCAAAAGACTGGGAAAAAATCAAAAAATCACATTATTCAAAAAGTTGCATATGTTTTTAAACAAGAAAAAATATCCTTTTAAATAAATCAAATAGCAACAAAATATGTTCTACCGTTCCTGAGATAATGAACTTTAAACATTTTGACGAAAATCGCAAGTGAGAAATCATGACATGACCGCCATCTTTGGCGGCCTGTATCTCGGGCCAAGAATTTTTTTTGAGCAAAACAAACAAAACAAAACAAAAAAAAAACGTATTTCCTAATTTTTTTTATGAATTTTAACATATGTTAAATTCGAAAAAATCCGAGACCATCATGTTACGCCTTTGTTGAATTGTAATTATTGTAACTTACTGAAAAACAAATATTATTGTGTCAAACTTTACAGGAAAGAGTTATGGTAAGTAGAACCTGTTTACAAAAAAGGGTCGCGAAACTTAAGTTCCCCTTCCTGTATTTTAAGGAAGACCAAAAATAATTGGAAAACTATGGTTAAAAATTCCTGTTTTTGTTTTAAAAAACATTTTTAAAAGTTTTTTTCGAATATTTTCTTTACCTTTTTCAATCAAAACTATTTTTTATATTTGTACTTCAAAACATATTTGTCGCACCACTTATAACTTAACTGACTTTTTACTAGCTGTAAATACAATTTTATGCCAACTAAAAAAAAAATTGTTCTCAATGAAATTTGTTGTTTCGAAATTGATTGACAAATAACGTCTGTCATTTGCTTGTTTTTTGTTGCAGATGTTGTGGTTTTCTCTGGCAATAATTCTCTGTCTATTATTGGATGTTTTAATACTTTTCACTGTCTGTGTGACAGAGGTTGGTGCAAGATAGATGCTACAGTAATAAATGATCACGTTATTATATTGGTAAGCCATGATTACCTGGGCTAGGATTCTTCATCGAGATGTTACTCATGGTACTCTTGCTTACTATTTTCGCCCATTTTATGATCTAACTAGAAAACCGCCCACCAAGGGATGACGGGTGAGAATTGCTTCCACATCTGTACGAAGCAATTGCCTGTTTGGAGATATTTTGATAGTTGAAATTCTAACCCTCACTCCAGTGGATTAAATCTAAACTGCAGTAGATAGCGTTTATTGTGGAACCCCTTTTCGTTTCTTCATTCCCCTGAAATGACAGTCTTACCAGTAAAACAGTTAAGTTACCGGATTCAGTTCAACCTTGTCAAAATAAAGCATTTCCCTGAATGTCAAACATTTCCAAAAGTATTATCAAATTATAAATAACTTACTGATTTTTTGGTGCTTCAACAATGAAATAATGCCGTCACTCATGCTATAGCACGAGTTTCATGGTTGGTGACATCAGGAGCGATACTCGATAAGTGAATTGGCTATCTTCTTTATCTTTATCTTTTCTTTACTAATAATAAAGCTGAAAGTCTCTTTGTCTGTCAGGATCTCTGTGACGCACATAGCGCCTAGACCGTTCGGCCGATTTTCATGAAATTTGGCGCAAAGTTAGTTTGTAGCATGGGGGTGTGCACCTCGAAGCGATTTTTCGAAAATTTGATATGGTTCCTTTTCTATTCAAATTTTAAGAACAAAAATATCATAAGATGGACGAGTAAATTATGAAATTATCATAATATCTTTCTTGGTCATAGCACTTAGTCAAAAAAAAAAAAAAAATCTGATTTTTTTTGCAAGTTCAAGCAACATTTTTCAAAGAAGTGTTCCAGGTTAGTTTTTATTTTTTTTTAATGATAATTAAATTTTTTCGTATAGTTTAACGTAAAGTTCATATAGCAACAAGATTTTTTGCATAAAATATTATTAATGGATGTTTAAGAGGAGTGGTCCCACTTACCCCGTACATTTTTGCTATACGGAGTAGGTGGGTCCCCTCACTATGGGGTTAGAGTATCCCCCTATAGTAATGGGGATTTCAAAATCAAAAGCAACTCTGATTAAATATTTGTGTTAGTGAAATACAAGACAACTATGATGACTTAATGGGAATTGATAGTTCAGTCGCAAAAACTGCTAAAGCTGGTGATTAAGTATTTGTGAAACAAATATGAAAAAAAAATCATTAAGATTTAAATAGGTCTAATGTTGGAAGTTTATGATACATATTAAAAAATAAAGTTGAATTTGCAAGAACGAATAGAAACACTTTTTATAGGCATAGTGCAGATGAAGTTGGAATAATTACTGAGGTTTTTCCTTGGCCAACTTTACATAGACGCAGTCATTTAGTGCCAATTTCTTTTTTAACTTATATAGTTTTGGCTAGTTTACTCAAATTGATCTTAATCAACTGTATTACGTTCCTTAAACACACCTTTATATGCAAAAGTAAAATATATATCTGTAGGCTTTAAATAAATTTCACAAATGAAATTGTTTTGTTTTTCGTTTTAAAATTTTCCGTGATACAGATTTAAAAGACAGTAAATGTTTCATAAATGAATGCCTTTACAAAAAAATAATTCGCACTAAAAATTTACACACTTTATCATGTAAGACCCCCTTACCTTATTTTTTAGGTATGATTCATTTAAATTTAAGTAAAAGGAGGGTGACCCATTTACCCCTTACTATGTAGTAAGGAGGACACCAATCCGATTTTTTACAAAATATAATCGTTAAGAATAATTAAAGCATTATTTCAGAAAATAATGATGAACTTTTGTTTATTAATAATGTCCAAGATAAAATAAGACAGTAAGTTTAAATTTTTTGTTTCGAAACTTTTGTATAAGGTTTCAAAAACGATCTATAACGAAAAGGGGTCCCACTTATCCCAACCAATCCTATTATGAGTACTGTTATTATTATTTTGTTCTGAAACTCCTTTCAAGGGAAAATTCAATGGTGTTTCTTGATTTGAATGTTATTTATTTAGTTAGTCTTATTCAATCAAAGAATTGCTGTCGACTTTTGTTTAAGTCGACATTTCTAGCGTAAATATATACATATAAATTAAAAAACTACCTTCTTTCAAGAAATTATAAGCATATTCACATTATTTTAATTAGATGTAAAGATTTACGTAACCACTGTTGATCAATGGTTTGCTTCCTTCAATTATTATAATTATGACATCTAAACTAGTTTAGATGCAAATATTCTTATAAAAATTCTGAAGTTATTTGTCGAGAGATCTGTCAGATTTTAATTGACGGGACAATGTGGTGAAAATAACATTTTCTTCTTTAAATTTGTATTTTTCGTAACTTTCTTTTCAATGAACATTAAATTGAATGACAGTCTATAATTTCTTCTCGGTGAAGCAATTAGTCTCCAAATTGTTGCAATTAAACGAGACTGGCTCCTTAGAAAAACTATACGCCTCTTGTGGAGAATAATTGAATAATGGGTTTTGATAATTTTTCAATCAAAAAAGATCGTTCCATTCCCTAAAAATGTTGATTAATGGAGCGCTTGTGTAATAACTGACACTGTAATACGGATGCGTTCCGTAAAAAAGTGCATTGTGAAATAAATACATATCAAATAAATTAACAAATTGATAATTAAATAGATATGTGGATAAATAGACAGATCGATAGATATAGATGGATAGATAATAAATAAATTAATTAAGAGATAAATGAGTAAGTAAATAGATACGCAAATATATAAATAAATATATAAATAAGTAAATAAATAAATAAGTAGATAGATACCTACGACAAAAAATGTTGTACCTCTGTATTTCTTCTTTTCACAATTACCTTATGACTGCCAATCAATGGGATAAATGAAAAATTATCATATAAGCTTTGTGCTACAATATGATGAAAAGTGAAAAACCAACGTAAATAAAGCATAAATTTTGAAGAAAATACACCATATAGCTATTTCAAGGCTACAATGGAGCCGCTTCATCAGAGCAAAAAACACACTGATGAAGAGGCTCCATTGTAGCCTTGAAATAGCTATATGCTGTATTTTCTTCAAAATTTGTGCTTTATTTACGTTGGTTTTTCACTTTAATCAATCAATGGAATATTTTACCGTTATTGATTGGGAGGGGGGGGGGGTGAATCTTTTTTTTATAATAGCAATGTTAGTTTCGCTAGTAAAATTTCGACGCTTTGCAATGTAACTCAGGTTATTATTTACGCGATAGTGATAAAGTTAAGCAAAAGTACTATAACACTTATATAATATACCTATGTAAAAAAGGTTGTGTTACTATACTTTCATAGTTGAGGCATTGAGAAGCAAATGGATGTAAGAGCAAAATTTAAAAAAATCGAGGATAACCAGTATAATAGGAGAACTTCAACTCTGTTTTGGTGCAGGAGACGGTACTAACCCTGGTAGGTGCTGCTATACAGCATTATTTAGAAAAACTTTTCAATGAAAGTTTACCTAGGACCATATCTTTAAACGCGTTTTACTCAAAACTAGAAAATGTCTACTTACATCCCTCTGCTTATCACTTCCTCAATTGCGTTATGATTACCAAACTGCAATATTTTATTGTTATTGATTGTTGTGAATTTTTTTTTATCATAGCGATGTTAGTTTCACGAGTGAAACTTCGATACTTCTTCTTTATTGGAATTCAGAATGCTATTTACAGGATATTGATAAAGTTGGGCTAAAATACTACACTCCTGTTTGTGAAAATTGCAACACCACGAAGGACTTACGCGAGTGAGCTGAAAATTGCAGGAAATGTAAAATAGGGCATGATATGCAAATGATTAGAATTGCAGACCGGTAGCGCATGCGTATGCTGAGCAGCGCCCTCTGAACGGCGGATCGAACCGAATATAAATAGACGGCTGTAGCGCGGCGTGTATGATTATCGGTGGTTATGTACAAGAGTAAACGTTAACTAAATCTTTACTATGCCTCTTCGACGAAAGAAAGCGCAATTTGAGCAAATTTCGGAGTTTGAACGGGACAGAATCGTCGGCTTTCGTGAAGCTGGATTGTCTTATCGTGCAGTAGCCGCTCGTGTGCAGCGTAACTGCAGCACAATCATGCGTGTTTGGAAGCAGTGGACGGACGAGGGTCGGACAGCTCGGAAATCCGGGAGTGGATCCCGAAATGTGACGTCAGCTCGCGATGACAGACACCTGGTACGTATGGCGCTGACGGACAGCACAGCTTCTTGTAGACAATTGGCAGCACAGTGGTCAACAGCTACAGGTGTTTCATTGTGTGCTTCATTAATTCGGAGACGTCTGCTGCAGCGTGGGCTGCGCGCAAGGATTCCTTTATACAGGAATCCTCTCACGCAAAACCATCGATACCTGCGAATACAATGGGCCAATGTGCATAGGAGCTGGCGTGCTGATTGGCTGCAGGTCGTCTTTTCTGACAAATTCCGCTTCAATTTGTGGCACCATGATGGCCGAATTCGTGTCAGGCGCTATGCCGGTGAACGGCACATTCCAGAGTGCATTATCGAACGCCACAATGGACGAACACACGGAGTTATGGTCTGGGACGCCATAGCATATCATGGACGATCACAATTGCTACGAATTGTGGCTTGTGGGCAATTTGAACAGTACCCGATACATAAACAAAGTTTTACAGCCTCAAACTATTCCTTTCCTGCAAGGATTGCCAGGGGCTGTATTCCAGCAGGATAATATCCGTCCACATGTCGCCAGGACTGTCAAATCCTACCTTGATTCGCAGCAGGTACAGCTTCTTCCTTGGCCTCCATATTCCCCGGATATATCACCGACTGAACATGTGTGGGATTTCGTTGAGCGACGTCTCGCTCGTGATCCTCGTCCTGTTGCTTCGACAGACGAACTTTGGTTGCGCATACAAACAATATGGAATACTCTTCCGCAGGCAGAAATTCAAACTTCGTTTCACTCCATGCCGAGTCGTGTAGCAACTCTTATTGCGGCGCGTGGTGGCCACACAAAATACTAATTTCTATCTCTTTTTATTGTTTGTTTGGTTTGAAAATGTAGTAATTTATTTGTACCATTACCACTAAACTGTGTATTAAATTTCATTCAACTATGATACTTCCTTCATGGTGTTGCAATTTTCACAAACAGGAGTGTATAACACTAATATGATTTACCTATGAAAAGAGAGTTGTATCAGTGTATTTTTTGTTTCCGCAATTACCTTCATCCTACCAATCAATGGAATATTTTATTGTTATTGATTGTTGTGAATCGTTTTTATAATAACGAGAAAAGTTTCCATGCTTCGTTAATGGAATTCAGGTTTTTATTTACACGATAGCGATAAAGTTAAGCTAAAATACTATAACACTTATATAATATACCCATGAAAAAATGTTGTATCTGTATATTTTTTATTTTCACAATTACCTTATGTCTTTTATTTTATTGATTGTTGTGAATCTTTTTTTTATAAAAGCGATGTTAGTTTCGCGAGTGAAACTTTGATGCTTCTTTATTCGAATTCAGGTTGCTATTTACATGATAGTGATAAGGTTGAGCTTAAATACTACACCACTGACATAATATATCCATGAAAAAAGGGTTGTAGTCAATATACTTTTTCTTTTCACAACTACCTTATGACTATCAATCAATGGAATATTTATCGTAACTGATTGTTGTGAACCCTTTTTATTATAGCGATGTTATAATCGATGCTTTGTCAATGAAATTCATGTTATTATTTACACGAAAGCAATTAAAGTGAACGAAAATAAGTACCGAATTTGGGCAACATAAAATTATAATACTCAGTTTGTTTCTTGACTGAATATTTCAAAGTGGTTAACTAAGAAAATTAGTTATAGTTCTTAGTCGTCCTAAAAATATTACTTGACTCTATGTAATAGTTTAGTTAGTTTTCAAAATAGCTATAACAGAGTGGATAATTTGAACCATAGAAAATGTTGGAACATAAATAAAAAGTAGTTTTGCCAGTGGGATTTTTTTCTATTCGCATTGTTATAGTATTAATTTTTATGTGAAAGGTATGATTAAATTGGTTTTTTATATTGTTGTAGTTAAGCAAGATTTTAAATAGCATTTTAAGTTTCAATAATTTAAAGCTGGGACAGCTAATATTCTTGTTCCAAAACAGAACGAAGTTCCCCATGAATTACTTATGTACAAAACTTTGATACTCGATTATTAACAATTAACTAGAGAATCAATGAAAAAATATTATTTAGTAATAATTATGAAAAGAGTGATTTAAAAAATTCAGAAAATGTGTAACTAGATTTCTACTATTTTCATGAGATCGATCCGTAAGCATTTTTGGCATAAAGGAGACTAACAACCGTCTTCGTCAATTAAAAATTTTACTTTACTTCGTTTACTTGAAAAGTACTCTTTATTCACACCTAAAACATTACACTTATACCGTGAAGTTTCAAGCGACAGTGTCAAAACAACTTTGAGGCCGTCTTCAAACTTTCCGGAAGCAGCTGGTGATGACAAATTTTTAAACTTTAAGCCATCTCTTTTCCTGACGTCTTACCAGAACAGAAAATCATATTTTACATGCTTTATTAAAGCAAATTCTATGAAGAATGGGAATTATCGTTTGAGTCTGTTTGTCTTCTGGTCAAGAATTTTAGAAAATGACAAAAGTTGTTCCATAAATGTTTTCCTTTCCCATATATAATATATATATATATATATATATATATATATATATATATATATATATATATATATATATATATATATATATATATATATATATATATATATATATATATATATATATATATATTAGGATGGTCCTTATTTATATGGGAAATTTTTTTTTTCGGAATTCAACAAGTGACGCCCCCTAGTTTTGTGACACTATAATAAAAAGTAACGTGTGCCAAATTTGAACTCGATCGGTCAATAATAACAGGTGCCCCTAGGCCGTTGAACTTTAACACTTTTGATAATTTTCTCATAAATGTTCCGAGTTTTTACTTCAGACATAGTACATCGTTTCTCCTAGGTTTGCAAAATATTTTTACAGTGAGGTAGCACTAAAATTAACCTTTTTAATTACTTTATATCATTTAAAGATTTTACTTTGAAAAAGAATGAAATAATGCTTTAAAAACTTTCCTTAATCGTACGCTTTCCTCAATGTATCTCAATAGTGTGTATTTTTTTCCGATAGTCTTGGACGATCTGTAAAATAAATTGCTTTGTGACTCATGTTTTGTAAATTAGTTGTGAAATTCTTCGATTAATATTGTGCTCCTCTTTCAGTTGTATCATTCACAATTTTCAGTATTTTAACAATCTATTTTCCCTTTAAATAGCTTAAACATTTTGCCGTGAATCAGGATCAAATAGAAAAAAATCTTTTAGTATTTGCAACTTATAAAACAATTTTATTGAATCGTAATTGATTCTATAAAGAGAAGGATCTTTACTACGAAAATATTCTAAATCATCTACTGTTATCTGAAATTTGTTAAACAGTCATCAGACATGTCTTCCTTATCACAAGCATTTTTTGAACTAGTCTTTTCCTATCTTCAAAGTTAATTCCTACATCTAAAATTGAGGCAAAGCTACTAGTTTATCCCCTAAATACCATAAGTGATTTATGAATTTTCCAATCATTGCTTCTGCTGCATGTTTTTCGTCATTTTGTACGCTGCTAGTTTTTCAGACATATTATATTATTCAAAGAAGCCTCGATTGGGTTGCCGCGAAAAACCATATCTTTATACAGCATTTAATTGTAAAACAGGTTTGTAAAACAGCATTGAAGGGCTTTCTTTTTATGTAAGGTCAATTTTAATTGTTTCCTAAATATAAAAATTTTCAAACAAAAATTCCTTTTGCCATCCATGTGGCTCAGGGATAAGCTCCAGGTTGCCGAAAACATATCCCTGTAGGAGGAAATTCAACAGGAAATATTATTACAAGTTATGAGAATTCTCTGTAATGTTTCTCAATTCCGCTTTTTACAAACAATATGTCATCCACTTCGTCTTTTAAAATTTAAGTAGTATGTGTACTTGATTGAAATGTTATAAGTTCTGAATGATGGAGATCTTTCCACACAATTTTGAAGCGCTTAAATAATTAAATATCTGATCTAGAACTAAGAAAGGCAAGAACTTCTTTAAGGACACACTCTGCAGTACGATTTCAAGTGCATGATGATGGCAATCCAAATGTAATATATCACAGTTCAGTTTTTGTTCTAAAAAATTGCATGCACAATTTATACGGTTGGTATTGCAAGTCGTCGTATCAAACACTACAGCTAGAACAGTTAGCAATAAATAGCTATCATCTAAGATATCATATACAACTGAAGAAATATCTAAGGAATTCCCTGTAGCTGTTCAATATTAGGACCTGAAGCTATCACGGTAATCCTGTTGGCGTTCTTTTTCCAGTTACATCTGGATGTAGCTGTGTATATCCCAGTGAATAACTACAAAATCTAAATTTAAATTCATGAAATTTAATTTTACCTCTCGAAGATTTTCTTTTGCTCTCTTAAGGAATGTACGATTGATCACTAGGTCATTTAGATTTAAATTTACTACATCTACATAGGCTTTAAATAAATGAACAACATCTTTATCCCTAATATGGCATTTGTCTAACAGTGATGAAAGGCGAGCAGATATCAATAGTTGTCAAGCTTTTTTGCATTGTGGTAGACCAGCTATAGAAAACAAAAGTTCAACGGGTTAGGATAGATACCCATTTCGGTTTCTAAATCTTGTGAATCGCAAGAATTTGGTGATTATCAAGGACTATGTACTGAAATAGAAGAAAATTAATTTAAAGTATAGATTTCTACATTGTTCCGATCCGGATTTTTTTTTTTAAATTTATATTTTAGCTATGGAAAATACAGTATATTTTTATGTTAGCAGTAATCGAGGATTTTTCGAAATTTATATTTTAAAAATTAATAATTGCATAAGTATTTAGGTATGTTTATAACTAAAGAACAGCGAATTAAAATATAATTGCAATCACCTATATTTATAGCGTTGAAACCTTGCGACTCTATTTGACACACCTATTACATACACAGGGAACTTTGTAAATCAACACCCCCAAAGTCTGGAGGAGGCAATTTGTTGTTTTCAAAGATCGTTCATTAACCCCTTCGGCCCTGGCGTCCTACTATTAGAACAAATCTTTAAAATGCCCTATATTCTTCATTTTCAAGAATTTTAACTTCAAAATCCAGTGTTTTATCACTAATACATGTAAGAATGCACAAAGGGGACTCATTTTTACTCAATAAAGATGGCAGCATGTGTTCCGTAGAGAAAACAATTGAAGCGTCTCGCCATTTTTAGCAAAAAGGTAAATGCATGTTTTATTATCTCTCAAAATGCTATTATATATAATTCTCCAAGTCTAAGAAAAATTTCACACCTCTAAATAGACTGTTTATGACCAATTCAGTACTTTTAATGAAGAAAATAGCTGTAAATTTAATTGTAAACAGGATTTCAATATCTGTTCTATTAATAGGACATCAGGCTTTAGAGCACATGATGTGTATTTTTGTACATGTTCTATTAATAGTACACCAGGTGTCTATTAGTACTAAGTTCATGTTTTGTTTTAAAACAAAACAATATTTTCAGTAAAATTATTGCCTCATAGTTATAATGTGGATATTTTAAGGATTTTATTGAATAATTAAATGGTTATTATTGTCTGTTTGTATCAAATTACCCACACTGAAATGCTTTATTTATTTTTTTTAGTAAATATGCGAAGTAAAAAGTTGTCCTTGAAGGAAGCTCTTCAATGCCTAGTTTGGATGATTCTGATTTAGAAGATATAGACTTAAATGGGTCTGATGATGAATGGCAGCCATCAAATTATGATTTGCCTCGCTTGGTACCTGAGGAAGAGAACGTTTCCTCTGATAGTGAAGACGAGTTTGACGGAATTACTGCAGATGTTAATGAAGCAACTACTTCTAAACTTGTTAAACAAAAGAAAAGTCCTGTTCGGTGGTCAAAGAAAGCTTTTCGACCACCTGACGTTAGTTTTTTGCACAAACCAAATACGCAGCAACATATATTAGAATCCCCATATACATATTTTTCCAAATATTATAATGAAGATACGTTTATTGATATAGCTGATAAAACAAACATGTATTCACTATCGAATTTTGGAAATAGTATTGACACATCAGCAGAAGAAATAAAAAAACTTATTGCGTTACATCTTATTATCGGAATAATTCCATTTCCTCGACTGAGGCTGTTCTGGAAACCTTCAACAACTATCAAATTAGTTGAAAAATACGTATGACAAGAAACAGATTTGAAAAATTAAGAAATTGTCTTCATATTGTTGATGTAAATGCCCAACATGATGCAAATGACAGAATATGGAAAATCCGACCATTAATTAAGAAATTTGAAGAACGCTTCACTGAACTTCTATTAGAAGAATACTTATGTGTAGATGAATCTTTAATACCATTTACGGGGCAACTATCTATCAAACAATATATCAAAAATAAGCTCAATCCATGGGGAGTGAAAATTTTCATATTATGTGGAGAATCAGGTATAATATATAATTCAATTGTATATCAAGGATCTGTAACACCAGTCGATTCTGATCTCAAAGAGCAGTTTGGTTCAACTGGAGCAATTGTTTTGTACCTGGCTAATCGCATTCCATCCGGCCTAGGCTATAAAGTATTTTTTGATAATTATTTTACGTCCATTCCATTGACAAATAATTTGTTGGAGAAATGAATTTTTGACGCTGGTACTGTAAGAAAAAACAGGTTGTCAAACCCTCCATTAAAAACTGATGCAGAATTAAAAAAAGATGGACGAGGAAGTACTGACAGTTGTATGACTGAAGATGGTAAAATCGCCGTGGTAAAATGGTTCGACAATCGAGCCGTCACTCTAGTTTCTACTTTTTTGTCTGATAATGCACCAGACCAAGTGAAAAGATGGAGTAAGAAGGATGCCGAATTTGTTGAGGTAGCTAGACCCGAAATTGTGCAGTCCTATAATAAAAGCATGGGAGGAGTGGACAAACATGACTTTTTAATGTCACTATACCGAACTGCTATAAGGAGCAGAAAATGGACCCTCCGTGTTATTTTTCACTATTTCAGTATGGCCACAATAAACTCTTGGTTGGAGTACAAACGGGATGCCGCTTCTTTAGGAATTACTCTGAAAGATCAAATGGATTTGTTAGATTTCATGTTTGACATAGCAGAAACGTTGGCATTTTTAAACCAATCGGCAGCCCCTAATAAACGTGGGAGGCCATCAGGTAATAGCCCTGTTTTACCACCAGCAAAGAAAAAATTAAACCCAGCTGTTAGACCTTGTAGAGATGTCAGATATGATGGACTAAATCATGTGATTGAAAGAAGTTCAAAGCAACAGAGATGTAAATTAGAAGGCTGTTCATATAAGACTACTTCATTTTGTGAAAAATGTGAAGTCTATTTATGTTTTCACGCCCAAAGAAATTGTTTTAAAAGCTTTCATACAAAATAAATGTAAACTAAATCAAAAAGAAATTTTCTCTCTTTTACTTAATAACAGCCTGGGTCCTATTATTAGAACATTTTTTAGTTTCGTAATTGTCAGAACATTATAATATTTCATATTTAAGATATTTACATGCAATTTAGTATATATAATCACTCATTGATTTTTTATCTTCCCAATTCATAATTCAGGGCCGAAGGGGTTAATGGCCTAGGTCATTCATTAATAGACTATAGAATCCCTTGTATCCATCTTGATGGGAGGAAACATTCCCCTGCCGCTTGGTTGGAACAAGCGCAGAAGAGCGGTACGCTTGACCCAAGGCCATTGGTGTACATTTTATTCTCTGTAACATGTTAAATTTTACAGAATGAAAGTGAGAGAATGGTCGATCTGGAAGTAGCAGCACCTATTGAGGTTCAAAATTACTTTAAATGTAAAACGTTGGAATATTTTTACATAAAAATGAGAAAATCCGCAATTTTTTCTTCGAAACTCAAAAAAGGGGGCCCTAGGGGCACGTGTTAATATTCATGGATTGAATTTAAATTTTGCAAGGATCTTTTATTTGTACAATGAACAGATTGAGGGGGCGTCGAGTAAAATATCTGCAACTTCAAAAATAAGGACCACCCTAATTTATATATAGGGTATGCACCGATTGATCGGCCAAATTTTGCCGATTAATCGGCGGAAAAAATATTTTTCAAATTTTTTCAAGCATACCTCCAACAAGAAACTGTGATGAATACATTTATAAACAATAAATAAAAGTAATTTCCAGCAAACATTATTTCAGAACTGCAGTATGAAAGTGTATAGAGTAGAAACAAATAGTTTAGAAAGTGCGTAAAATTGCATAACATTAAGGAACGCTCACACTTTTCATATTACCTGCCTTGCAACTGCTTTTTTCTTTGTTTAAAAATGTTATTTCTCTTTATCTTTAAAAGAACAGAAATGTTACAGAAATACACAAATGTGTTTATGATCCCACTGGAACCTCTCCTTAACTCTCTCCGACGAAAAAGAAAAACTTCCCAAATGCTTTTGTTTTATTTTTTAAAAGAAAATCAGTATAATTTCCCAACGTTTACGATAATACCCTAACCCCAGCTTTTGGTGACACAACTTGATTATTTTTTCAGCTATTTTGATCCTCGAAACTATACATATGATTACATCATACAACAAACAATTTAACTTTAATTTTTGATTCAAAAATGCAAAAAAAAAAAAAAATTATTTGATGGAAAAAAAGAAACATGTGCTTACTTTGCTATTATTATTTTTTTAAACTGATGGTTGAAGCAGTATGTCTATATATTTTTTAATTTTATTCTGAACAAATATGCTCATACAATGTTGCATCATGTTTCATGAGTCGATGCTTTTCCACTTTAGAATAGTGCTTTAGGTAACCTTATATTTTTAATAATAAATAAAGACCTTTGATTAAATGGCTACCAATAGCTAAAAAATAAATTTAAATAAAAAAAAATGCTGCTTTAATTTGCCTGCTGACCACAGGCTGCCCCTAATATTTTTTAATTTTCATGTCTAGTTAACATTTTTTGATTTTATTAACATTAATATGAAAGAAATTGCATGTAATTTTTGAAATTATTTTCGGAAAATTAGGAAAGAGGAGAAAACTCTTCTCTCAGAAATAAACTGTTAACTATTTCTAAAGTCAAAAAAAAAAAAAAAAAAAAAAAAAATGGAAAGAAAGGAAAAAGTGATGGAGGAATTGGTAGCATTAAAAATTATCATTATGATCATTAATAGACCAGAGCCTATTAATTGGCCAATTATCAACAGCGGATTAATCGGTAATCAGTAATCGGCCGATTTGCTTATCGGTGCATCCCTAGGAATTGGTAGCATTAAAAATTATCATTATGATCATTAATAGACCAGAGCCTATTAATTGGCCAATTATCAACAGGGGATTAATCGGTAATCAGTAATCGGCCGATTTGCTTATCGGTGCATCCCTAATGTATATATTAACTTATGCTTATTTAAAAAATTTTCTTATCTTTATCTTTTCAATAGTATTTGGCCAGTTTGAAATATTGAAACAAGCATAAATAGCTTAACTAAAGTTTTAACGCACTATTTAGAGATGATTTTTCTTGTATATGTGCATTGTGCAAGCATAGAAATATACTAGTTTTTCTTTGCATGAAGCTTAATCCATCATATACGATAACAATGACGAACCTTTATTCGTAAAGATAAGGAATAACTTATTTAATTATAAGTTATCATCAAAAAGTATCCGTAACGGGCAAGAGAAATAACTATTAATACCACCAACCATAAAAATGGTGATCAAGTTTCGGTTCCGTACACAACTTTTAGCCACTGAAAAAAAAAACTTTTATTCACATAAATTAAACGTGAATGATACTCATTGGAAGTAAATAATGCTTCAAGGGAAGCAAATATCGGCCTAATTACAGATAACAGGAATTAATTGCTTCATTAATGTCAAAAGATTACAGCCTGTCACTTGTGTGGGAGAAATAAATAAAAATGAAATAAAACTTTCTTTCTTAGAGCATTCTCGCATCAGGCTTGATTTTATTTTTACGGAAAGTTGTCAACTTCTTTTTCGTATTCGGTAACTGATACTCCGATAAAAGTTTCCTGTTTTGCACTTGGTTGTGACCCTTAGACGTCTAGTAAAGAAAGTTGAAAAAAAATTTGTAATTCACACATCAGAAGTTGAAACTTATGTTGTTGTGGAAATAAAAAACATTTTTCTGTAGGGGATATAATGATTTGAATTGAACAGATATAAAATGATTTTTCCATGATATTTGATTGTTTTTTAATAATACCTTGCTGTTTCTTTCATGCCCCCCCCCCTGCATTTTTGGTTGAAGTTCAAGTGTTGTGGGAAGATTAAATATTTTTGTTTCGCAGATACAAGACCATAACAAATTACATCGGTTATATATGAAATGATTATTCAAAGACTAGAAAGTCGCCTGTTGAGGTATGACGGGTGAAAATTGTTTCTACTCGACGTTTGAACGAAGCCATTGCCTGTTTGGCGATATCTTGATATTTGAAATTTTAACCCTAATTCCAGTGGATTAACCCTAAACTTCAGTGGATAGCGATAGTTTTCAGCCACTTTTTAGTTTCTCCATTCCCTAAACTGAGTCTTACCAGTAAAACAGTTAAGTTACTGGATCGAGTTCAGCCTTGTAACAATAACGCCTTTCCCTGCCTATTAAACATTACCAAAACACATTATCAAATTATCATGTCCTGGCACGAGTTTTATAGTTGAAACACGCGGGTTACTCGATCATCGGCTATTATTTATATGAGGACATTTCATTGTTTCTTGAAATTGCAATTACTTTTCCTTTCATCGAAGAAACTATTTTTTTTTTTGGTTGAACAGAAATTTTGGTTTTTACAAAAAACTCTTCAACAATGTACTTATTCTATGATATGTAATTATTGGTCGAATACTATTTTTCCTTTCATCGTAGGAATGCTCAACCTATAACCCGTGACGCTTGCTGTGTTTGCCCATGGCAAGTTAAAAAAAAATTAAAACTAATTTTTATTTATCATTTAATTTTACAAGTTCCAAACTTGTCCCATTTTACTACCGTTTTTGTTACCATTTTTTAAAAAATTGAACTAGCCCAAAATTGGGACATTCACAAAAAAAAAAAAAAAAAAAAAAAAAAAATAAGACGGTACCTTTAAAATAAGAAAAAAAGAGGCAATATTTGCTACGCTTAAAACAGATTTAACCAATGAAACAGAATGTTGTACCGATTAATGCAAACATTGGATGGGCTTCGACGTTTACTAGTTTGCAAGTGGGAAATAGGCTTAAATAAGTTTAGGGCATTCAGAGTCAATGTGCAGCAATTTTAAAACATCTAATTCTGGGGTTCGTCATTCTTCTGATTATTTCCTAAAATGTACAGAGTATAAAACCTATTGAGCTAAACTAAAAGGGTATGTTTTTGCTCCGCATGGGGTTTCATAGTGAGCCCTTCCCCCTCTCAGAAAAAAGTTTGAAATTGAGACCTATTGTTGTGTTTGAAATTCGATAATGAAATTTTTGCCATGCAGTATTCATTTGTTCTTTTGCTGAGTAATTTTTTTTTAAATTTTTCCATTAAATTTGTATAGCAGCAAATTTTTTTCTTTTGAAATGAACTTGTAATTAAGAACATACATTAGATGTAATTACTTTTTCAAATAAAATTAGGTTGAAAGTACTAGAACAATTGATTAAAGAAGTTTTCATAAAAATAGAATATTATTAAAAACTTTCAAATCCGATATTAAATTTCACAAAAATAGGAAGTAAAAGAAAAATACTGGAGTGGACCCTCTACTTATTTCTTGGTCGAAAAATGTGCCTCTTTGAATGCAGCTACTTGTGCCACTGTATTTAGCACTATGTGCAAGCAAAGTAACTTTTTCTGCATTAATTTGATAGTCCAAAACTAGGAAGAAGGGCTGAAAACTTTTTTCCTATTTTTGTCTCTTGCTATTACTGGCAAAATGAAAAAAGAAGTTTAGAAAGATGCAATCTAAACTATTATATTAGACATATTTGTGTGTCAAATTTTAAAGACTTTTTTTTTTTTTTTACATTATCTCTACATGAGTGCAGAAATTATTTATGGTATTGTAAAATTATACCTAGTTCCTAATACTGTGCAAAATTCAGTGTGCATTTTTATGATTTGATCCCCTCTCCTGAAATGGCATTCAACCCAATCAGTTCCCGTCTTTGTGCTTTGTGGCCAACTGTCGCAAAAAGGTTGTGCATACCGTCATTGAAAAGTAAACGACTTCTTTTTCTTTTTTTTTTTTTTTTTCGGTTGTGGGAAAAGAAGGTGTTTGAATATTTAGAAATAGGACTTACTGAACTAATAAAAGATAATGTTCTCGATGATATTTGATTTTTTATCCAATGTTACTGTTTGTTTCAGTGAATGATTTGTCAAAGGCAATAAATAAATAAATAAATAAAATAAAATAAATTAAAACAAAATAAAACCGATACTTTTAAGCCATCTCGGTTTAATGAAGAAACTGCGCACATATAGAACGATCGTTGAAGTTCCATGGAGTGATGTTTGAAGTGCTAAGTGTTAAGTGAGTTCTTGAAAGAGTAACTGTTTAATAGTTCCTTTTACCTGCTCTGCCTACTGCTGACAGCGCATTTGCATATTGGTGCAGACAGTTACTGTTACCTATCCTTTAATGACTAAAAAAAAAAAAACTCTTAGCGGAACGCGATAGATTTAACAAACAAGTCCTGTTAAAAAGTAAGCAATTCAATTATATATAACCGTTTGTCTGATGCTGATTTTATATTTACTTTTATAGAAAATTAAACGATATGTATTCTTATACTCACGGGTTTATTTAAATCAAAAAAACATTTCTTCAAATTATTTATTCAAATTATTAACTATTATTTATTCAAATCAAAAAATATTTAGGTCTCCCGCACGAAGCATAAAGTTAAGATTTCAAAACACAAAATCAAAAGACAGAATAACTATACTGTCCTGAACAGAAAAATGCAGTGTCTACAAATTTTCCGGCTTTTATTTAGTTATTTTTAAATTTTTACTATTTTGATTGCATTTATTTATTTCATGTATATATAATACTCATTTGCATTTAATAATCTACTTCACTTCAGTTTTGTTGTATATAAACGTGCTTATCTGGTTTCCGTTGAAAATAAAGCATCTTTTAAGGGGGTCCGGGACACAAAAATCGTCAAATTTTGCAATTTTTTTTATCATGTAAAAAATTACTCTGTGTTTTTCTGCTTAAGAGGAGGTTTGAATCTTGTTTTTATCTTAAATAGAACGAAAGATATAATTATTTTTGTTTCATGCACCTAACTAATGTGTACTTAACTTTAAAACTTTAAACGCGTTTTTCTCCATGATGCAATTTTTCCCGATTTCTTGCATTCAAACTCTTATAAGTCAGGAACCGATAAAGATAAAGTAATGAAACTTGGAGCATATCTTTTTCAAACAGTTTACTTTAAATTTTATTCGTCGAATTTGAAAAAAACGTTTGCTGCAAAAATTACGATTTTTTAAAAAAAAAGTATCTTTGAATTTTTCG
This sequence comes from Uloborus diversus, assembly GCF_026930045.1. Classification (NCBI taxonomy): domain Eukaryota; kingdom Metazoa; phylum Arthropoda; class Arachnida; order Araneae; family Uloboridae; genus Uloborus; species Uloborus diversus. The sequence continues at coordinate 112,152,383 of NC_072739.1, read as the reverse complement.
AAATTTTTCTTCAAATATTTTTTATTTTTTATTGAATCAATATTTTTAAAATCGCCGAATAAAAATTAAAGCTTAGATATTTGTGCGTAATTCATTGAAAAAAATTGAAAATTGTTTAAGAATATTTTGAGTTATAGCAATTTAAAGCAACCCCATTTTTTTATAAAGAAAACTAATTAAATTTAAATAAAAAAATTCTTTTTTTCATATTTATGTTATGATTTTGCTTATTAAATAAATGGTGAATCAGTGCAAAAAATTTCAAAACTCTAAGGTATATAATAAAAAAAAATTCAAAATGTGTCCCGGACCCCCTTAAAAATCAGTGGCCAAATTTCAAATTTGAATATTCTATTGAGGTTTGTGCGAAATCTAGAACGTGCTACTCAAATACTGTAAATCTTCTTTTTGAAGATACTACCATTGATCAGTCGAATGCCCATGGCTGTTTACTGTTTAAAAGGATTTTTAGAGTAATGCTGAAACCCAAAAATGCTACCAAGTATTCATAAACTTCAAACTTTACGGTGCTGTAGCTCTATTTAAAAAACTCTTATTTATCTTAGAGGTATGAAAATATCATAATGCGTATTTTTTATGTATTTTTAAAACTCTTATCATTCAAATTGGCTGGGGGAAAATAACTTGCTGGGGACCTTTCATCTTAAACAAGAAAACAATTTCTTTAAAAAGAGGCTTTTCAAACTTGAAAACCCGTCATGCTTATAAATAGGGTGTTCGAAAAATGTGTTTTCTGTCAGGGTTTAAGAACGACGAAAATTAATCATAATATTTACCAACGCAACTGAATGCTAATTAATTAGCCATTAAAGATGTCTTCCTAATGATCAGGGTTTTTTTCCTCACGAGAGTGCTTTGATGAAATAAACTCCAGAGGGTGTCGGCAAATTTAATACGGAAAATGCTATAAAATTAAACTGCTGATAGATGATTTTGAAGGAGGTATTGAGAGTTTTTTTATGATTTTTTAGCGGGAAAGCTTTTACAAACTAATGCATATCATAACATTGCTTTTTGAGCAATATGTAAACTTTGTAATGTGATTTTTAACAATAAATATTTGACGTCTTTTACAAATTTTATGTACATTGTGCGTGGGCGTAGAAAGGATTCCCATTAGGGAGGAGCGACAAGATAAGTGGATTTCAGTTGCCTACCCCCCCCCCCCCCCAAGTGCAAACCTTGGAAATAGCTTGAAATTATAGTCCTTCTCTCAACCTAAAAAACATTTTACGCTGCTTTCGGTCGGATTAGAGCAGAAAACGCGGTTACGTGGCTCTCCCTCAAATTTTTTGAAATTGAAGTTCCAATATTGCAATTTTAAATGAGCTTTGGGGGCATTTGGAAGGAACGTGGGAGCTTAATTCTCTTCTATGTTGGAGCAGTTGCCCCACTCTGCCCCCTCTGGCTACGCCCATGCTAGGGTGACTGCTCTTGAGCTAAAAGAAATACTATCTTGGTGACTGCACAGTCTCGAGAATTCTTTCTTTTGTAATACTTGATTTCAACACCAAATACAGAAATGTGGATAGTGTATAACTTATAAAATCTCACCTAACGTAATGCAACATATCATTTTTTTTCTTCTTATTTTGGATGGCATGCATAACTCTGTTCAGTTTTCCTTTGGTGAAAATGTTGAAATACGGCATTTCTGGGCGCATATTGATCATCCGGAGTTATTATTTGATCGATTAAAGCCAGATTGCGAATCAAATGAAATTTGAACCGAGTTACCAAGCTGAAGACTGCTGCTTCAAGAGTTACACCTAGTGATTGCAATACCGATAAACTGGTATACCGAAAACCTGAATTTCGGCCAAGTTTGCAATTTCGTAATACTGGTATTTGCTAAGGTAAAATACTGGTATTTTCGGTATTAGCTGAAAATAAAAATTTTTAATTAAAAAGGTTTTCAACTTAACTTATTAGAGACCTACTTTTATTTAAAATGTACATTTCTTTTTCCTTGATACAGTTCCAAACTCAATCTATTGATGTAAAAATGTGACTTTAAAGGCACGAACTCATAGAATATCATTAAAATTAGCGTCGAGATTGAAAAATTATATTTTCAGTACTACGTGCTGAGATAAATCGTGTTTTCGTTCGTTTATGTGCACCTTGTTTTTTCCATTCTCATGATCACTCACGTTCCCTTTTGCGAAAGTTAATTTAAAGTGTAATTTTGAACGTATTTTTAATTTGAATAATTTACTCCAACCATCAATTGCAGTTCTACTTTATGATATTAAAAAAAAATCGTCGCAATTGTTCCGTAAACTGAGGCTACTTTGACCCGAAATTTCATTGTTTTTGTTAGTTTTACACTGATTTTTTGGTTAAACTCATAATGTGCACTGATAACCTTGTTTTTACCACTTTTCAGACGTTCTGCTACCACCTTAAGCCTTTTTTTAACAATAATTTTAACTCTTTACATATTTTTTTCTAATTTAAAAATTGGGTTCAAGTAGCTGCGCGCTGGGGCTACTTGGTCCCACTTAGCGAAAAAGCTGTAAAACAGGTGGTGGTATCAAGAAGGACCAATGATTTTGAAAAAAAAAACTCATAACATTCTAGTGAGCAAACTATTTACAGGGTGGTTATAAAATAACGTGAGGGTGTTCAGAGCCCTCTAGCAAGTGAAGTATTTGACGAAACATTGCTAAATTTTATGAGCGTGCATAGCAGACCATGGGATTTCAATTTCTACAATAAAAAAGATAGTACCAAAAGTCACCACCAGGGGACGTTTTGGCGCTGCAAAAGTGTATTAATAGCGAATACTGAAGAATTAAATGCCAAAAAATGCAGCACACATCAAGTTTTTTCTTCAAATGTTTGTTACTTACAAATGAGGTTCGATAAAACCAACACGGAATTTCAATTTGTGACAAGAGTAAATACCATAAGTCGTCACAATGAAATTTCGGCGCAGCCGCAAAGATTTCCTTCTTGGATAAAATTTTATGTAGGATGGTGCACCCCCCCCCCCCCCCCGCCCCACGTATGGTTTTAGGTACTGAGCGTATACAACATTCCTTTGATAGCAATTTTATAAGTCATACATTTTCTACGGTATGGCCACCGTGGTCGCCCAAATATTCTCCATGTGACATTTGGCCGGTTCTTCACGGTTTGGTGTATCTACGAAATGTTCCTGATGTCTCAATCTTGAAAACTCGAATAACTAAACAGGTAGAAGATCCCCCCCCCCTCCGGATGTGTGGAAAAATTTTGGCATTGTAAGCAGTACATGGGAAATTTTGGTCATATTGAACCTCATTTGTAGGTAAAAATCATATTTTGTGGATAAAATTCACTCATATTTTGTCAGTTAGCATTTAATCCATCAATATTAATAGTAATACCCCTTTTAACGCCAAAATTTCCCCCGGTGGCAATTTTTCGTACTATATATTTTTATTTCAGAAATCAAAATCCCATGGTCTGCTATGTACGCCCAAAAAATTTTGCAATGTTTCACCCAATACTTCACTCGCTAGAGGTCTTTGAACACCTCACGTTGTTTTATAGCCACCCTGTATATAAATTGCAAAATATTTTTATAAATTCATATAAAATCAACGTAAATTCATAAAAACATATTTTTAGGCAAACATAATTTCTCAAATAGAAATATAATCTAACTACAGCTAAAACCAATTGAAATGCTCATTATTTAAACATTAGAAAGAAAGAAAACCCCTCAATTTAATAGTTTGGGTGGAGTTTTTTTTTCTCTAATAGGATTATTTAATACCTGCTCTTCCTAGCTACTAAATACTACAGGACGCCCAGGCTTGTTTTGTCTTTTAATTTCCATTTTAGAGTTTATATACTTAAGTTCAAAATGGGCTGATGTCATTCTGTAAGACATTTCTGCGGAATTAATTGAATCTGGATACGTTTGTAATTTTTCCTCTTAATAATCCGCATGTTTCCTACTTCAAAGGGTTCTCTTTTACTTTCGGACTCTTTTTATCCCCAGATCTGCGAATTATTGGTTATAAATAGTAACTTCTTTACTTTAAAAGATTACAAACCTTACCTAACATAATTTAGTGATAAAATGTGGTGTGGAGCTGCTTGAACACTGAGTTCAAGTAGCCCCATTTTAAGGCAACCAGTGCACTTTTACTAACTTATATTAGTTACTGTGTTAATTAGATAGCTATAACCTTAAAACACTGTTATTTTATTAATAAATAGAATGCAAAAATAAAACTATCTTTACCTTCATGATATCAGATGTTTCCATGAACTTACATGTGAAAGTTTGCAGACACTAAAAACAACTGTTTAGGCAGTTTGCAATCATACCCTCAAGCAGAAAAAGGCGGGAATAGCGGAAACTTTGTTTCATGCTCCAACCTCTGCCTAGTATTGCTACCTATCGGTCATACAGAAAGTTTTTAAAGTCTATACATTGAGTTTTATAGGACAAGGACGGGTTTTAAACACTTTTTTTCTTATGGGTTCAAGTAGCCCCAGGGGGCTCAAGTAGCCCCAGTTTACGGAGCTGAATTTTGACAAAATCTTTTTCTTGTTAGTAACAAATGGTAATTTGTTGTCACCGATATTAGTTTGTTGTTCTGTCTCGCTGTTTACTTTACATTTGGCAAGGTAATCTTTAGAAATTATATAGTTCCTAGGAAATTTGCATGAAGGTAAGTCACTAGCAACTGGAACATATTTCCACACATATACATAATTATGATTATTGTAAAGAATTTTGAAAAGAAAACGGAAACAAATAAAATAAACTAACTAAACTAAGATCAAATTTAGTTTAGTTTATCGTTAATCATAAATTTCAAAGTAAAGGGCTAATGAAAAGAAAACAAAAACCTATCTTGGTCAAGAAGAAACCGTTGAAGTTGAAGATAATGTTAATGTTGAAAAGTATCGTCTCTCGAAGAGAAATTAAAACTAGTTATATCTATAAGTGTAAAAAAAAAAAAAAATAATAAAAAATATTATTCAGGCAATTACAGTATATCGCGCATTGTTAACACCGAGCTACATGAATGCAGAAAGAGTATTGAATTCAGAAAGAGTAACTGCAGGAAATTTGTGCTTTAAATGAGTTCCAGGCATAGCGACAGTTCAATAGATGCCTAATGTTTCTCATTATTGTTGATTTTTATTATGACGATTATTCCTTCCTTTTATATTTATTCATGTATGTTTTCATAAATAATAATTTTTGCACAAAATTATGAAATATGGCAACGAAAAAAAATGTTTTCGATCATTTTTTTTAAGGAATTTCTAATACCGGTATTCCGGTATCGCGTTTTAAGAATACCTAATACCGGTATTGTATTTTTGGTTCTGTATTGCAATCCCTAGTTACACCACTCAAAACCTAGATAACGGCGGTATTGAAATATAAAAAATAATAATCTTTAATCTCTATTATATAAATTGACTCAAGTTATCTAAAGGTGGGGTTCATTCAGTTCAAATAATGAAACCCTTAGAAGACACATCAATCTTAAAAAAAATGTTCGTTAAAATACCAAACATTTACTTGAAGTAAATATTCGGTAAATAAACTGAATATTTACTTTAAGTGATCTGAATATACGTGCAACATTCAGTTTTATAAATGTTCTTCCAGTAGCTGGGAAAAAACTGGGATATTATACATAAAAAATTCATAAAAAAAAGGTTTAAATGCTACTTCATGTAAAAAAAATTTTTTTCTGTGTATTTTCTACAAAACTCGCTTTTTTACTGAATTTTTCATCAATAGAAAATGCAACATGCAGCTGCATAATAATATTTAAAGCATATTTTTAATGAACAACTTTTAGTTTTTACTTTAAATTTCTCCACACCATTAATTAGTCTAGTTTTGAAATTGCTTAGCTTTTTTTCTCATACGAACAAAAAAAGTACTTTTGGTTGAAAATTCATAATAAACTTATCTAACAGTTTTTTACTCATCAGTAAGAATTATCCTTTTTTTTAGTTTTTGTTTAGGCGTGGCAGGAAAAGTAGTTTCTTAGGGAATTAACTAACTATTCAATTATAAGAAAAGAAATTTGTTTCATTATTTCTCACAAGTATGATTTTTATATTATTCAAGGTACAAATGTATGCTTTGACAAATCTTTTTTCTGAGCGCGGTTAGTTTGCAAGAAATAGTTTGTAACATCTTATTACCAAAAAAGAAATCAAACCAGCTCATATTTTGTTACATAAGAACTCACGCCAAAACATAGAGAGTTGCTTGAGAAAATTATCTTAAATTTTAGGAGCACATTTCAGATTGTTTGATATTGTACTAGGGAAAAGTGTGGTAAAGTGAGGTAGTTAAGAAAACCTACTTTTTTCAAAATGAACAAACTAGAAATTTGTTTTAAAAATTGCAGTTCATAAAGACAGAACAATCAACTTTATATTAAACTGGTATTGAGATACATGAAATACACCGCTAATTCTATATTAGCTACAAGTTTCTTTGGCACTCTTGGCTTCCTTAAGAGGTTTTCCATCTCCAGCTCGGTCACTTACCTATGCCGGGCTGATGAGTTCAAGTAAGCACGAAACTGCAGTCCTCGGCTGGAAATGACTGAGCTGGTGGTGTACTTCATGTATTTCTGCTTTAGGCCTAGCCATTAGGCGGTAATTTACTGAATGGTATTGAGATATTTTTAATTCTTGTTAGTTACATTTCATCTTTAAAAAATATGGAAAATGTTCATTTTTTTTACATGGCTCTAAGTGAAAAAAAAAATATCTTCCAATGAAGTGTATTTTATTCGGTGACTAAAAATATTTTTTGATCAAATGAATGAATAAGTAAAGAAACAATAAACGAATAAATAAATAAACTAATATGTGAGAAAAATACAAAAAATAGATGCGTACGAAAATAAGTCATTGCATAAATAAATAAATGACTGAATAAAAGGAGAAATGTAAGGAACACTAATTAATGAAGGCGTAAGTGTTTAATAAATAAATAAACAAATAAAATAAATGAACTTTTTGATTTTGCCACATTATCTTTGCTCCACGTGCAATTGAGAAAATTTGAAATTAAGACAGGCTTAATATCAACTAAATAACTGCTGCTTTGGGCATAGTAAATCTCAATTAATACTTAAAATTATTACAAAAACATTATTTTGCAGTAACAAAAAATACATTTTTTGATCACAAAATATGACAATGTGTGTATCAAATTTTGGAAATGATTTCAACGCTACTCCAGTTATCTGAATCGCTACTATCCGAATAGATTTCATAATTTTAAGGGAAAAAAATAATAAAACGGAAACTTACCGCGATTTGCATAATGATGATTCTGTTTATACACTATTCCCTCTTCGAAGCTAGTCAAACAGTTCACTTTAACCCGTGATATTCAGCAAGCAAGACCGTTATTTAAAGTGCATAACTGTTCTAATGTACAACACTTGTAAGTATGCTGTCTAATATATATATATATATATATATATATATATATATATATATATATATATATATATATATATATATATATATATATATATATATATATATATATATATATATATATATATATATATATATTTTGTATTTATTATTTTGTCTAATAGGGGCTGTGCGTTTTAGGCTATTAAGCCTGTATCAGATCTAGTGCGATGCCCCGATACGGCATCCAGTCTTTCATGTGCCATCATTACGGCGCGGATGTCAATGGCACGGATAATTTGAACGCCCAGTTTCTACCACAGGAATGCATCTGGGCTTTCTATGATGCGAAATTTGTAATAGGATTTATTTTTTTTTTTTGCCGAGGGAATTATAAGTTAAACGAATATCCAAGGGATCTTTTACATGCCGCATAATTATACGACGTATGCGTTAATGATTTTCTTTAACTTTAAAAGTCACCGACTGGCCACCCCAGGTCAGAGCTTGGCTCCTCAGGCGTAGAAGGCTAGCGCCTAACCATCACGCCACCAGTCGATAAATATTATATAAAAGTGATGCCTTTCCATTTGATTAATTTAAAGTTCTTTTCTTTGAGAGAGAGAGAGAGAGAGAGAAGACAGCTTCTTTTTTTTCCATTTCCGATACACATAAACACTGTAATTTATTAAAATAGACCCTTAAAGTAAAGAAAAGCTCAGAGTGAATGATTAAACATACAAGGGACCAAAAGAAGGACTTCCATGCATGTATGGATATTTGCTTGTTGGAATTGACTACTTTTGTTAAAAATGTGTTTCCATTTTTGTTCTGGTCCGTGGTCTCTTGATCGGTATGGTACCGGTCTCGTAACTCCGTGTACGTAACGCCCGTGACTTCTCATAACTTTCGTGTTCGATGCCAGCTGGCATCATCCATGGCAGATCCTCCATGTTCATTTATGATGACTGGTGCACATTTAATGTGTCGTGATCATTAAGGCCTCTACGTGAATCAATACCACTGGGGGTGCTTGGCCAATAGTTGTTCGGCTTCTGGTTTGTTTCTAAATTTCAAATTGTTGATAGATGGTGCTTACATCTATCGTCTGCTGTCTGAGCCAATTCACACTTCCACCTAAATGGTTCTCGTTAAAACGGAAGCCGTCCCTCACTGCCTTAAATCGACTAGCAATTGCTACTTGGGCTCGATTTATCGATTGAAGTTAGTAACAACAACTTTTTTGTTCATGATAGAGGCAACTTTCTTTTTTTTTTTTCGTAATCTAGTGCAATTTAAAAACAGCCAGTCATTTTCATGTTTTTTAAGCAACTACGATTCATGATACCAAAAAGTTACTCATGAGGAGAAAAGTTCAAATAATTGGAAATTATTTAAAAAAACCTTTTTAGCTTTGATTGTACAGAGTAGCAAGAAAATGAGGAATTTATTTTTAAATGACTTCGACGAGAAGGAAGAATTCTTTCCTTTAACTTTTCGTCACTTTTCTAAAGAAAAAAGAAATATCTTTCCCTACTTTGTGTAACAAAAGTTCTTCCCGAGAATTCATCACAGAATGTTAGAGTAAAATCACCGAAGTCAGAAACTTTTGTCGAAAGAAAACATGAGTTAGTTTAGAGAAAATTTCAAGTTAGTTTTCAAAAATAAATAAAAGAACAGATGTTGAAATGTATTACTAAGGGATTAATTTGTAGAGCAGAATTCCAACATCTTTTTAAATAAATCGAAAGCTTTTTAATGAGAAGAATTATTTCTTTGATCATGAAGCATAAAATAACTCGAGAATTTGTTCCTAAATTTATATTTGGATTCTTAAAAGAGCTCATATTGGTCGAGTTTTAAGTGAAATATATATGTAAAAATTGTGGGGATTTAGATATCGTTTTTAGCCTATTTCCCCGTAAAAGTAAAAAGAAAAAAAAGAAGAAGAAAGCATAAAAGAAGAAGGATTAATGAATCTTAAAAATATCTCTAAAAACAAAAAAAGTCAAAAAGGAAAAAAAAAAGTTAAAGAAATATCGAAAAGTTAAAAATTGGAAAGTAGGGTATTGAGATGGAGAAAATATGTGCCTGTCGATCTCTCTGTCGGTTTGGCGGTCTGTCTGTCGGCCTGTTTGTCCCCCATAATAACTTTTGAGTGAATAGTCCGATATGAACAAACGTTCTTTTTGTTCGAAAAATCTCGGAGAGGACACCTTATTCCCATATTTCACTTTTTGATTTGAATGGTTTTTAGTTCAATTTTGAACAGTTCGAAAAACCTTAACATTAGCACCTACGGGGAAATTAAAGGCAATTAAAAATTCTGAACTTATAGAGGTGAATTTGCTTCAAACAGAAATCGTTGAAAAAATCTCTCGATGAAAAATATGTATAGAAAAGATCTTTTGGATTTGAGCAACTTTTATGTTTTAATGGCAAAAACTGCGCGGCGGTTTTTTTCCCCCTTGATGATGATTGTTTTTTTCAGTTGAGAATTTATTATTATTTAGTTATTATTTGAAGTACGTTTATTATTTGTTTGTGAAATTTTGGCAAAAGGTGAAAAATAAAATTTCATACGCTTTATTTTAACTTGGAAGAAAGAACATAACAGACGATTTATTATTATTTTTTCCGTTCAATAGTATTTACTTTGGTGAGCTTTCTATAACATTCAGAGACTGCAATTTCGTCCTTGTTGTGGAGACATCTCTCTGGAAACTGATAGACCGGACTGTCGGTATATTGCACGTAGTTCTGCCTTAGCCTTGGCTTAGCAACGGTAACTTACTCCTTAATACCCAAGCTTTGCCTTCAATTAACGAGCTGATCCGCACCGTGTCTGCGGACTCTTGCTGGTGAGATAAATTTATTTTATCTACCAGTTTGTTGGCACTCTTAGCTTCATTCCGATGACATCTGCCTCTTGTTTGGTTATTCAATATTCCAGACTGATGAGTCCATAACAAGGATGAAACCGTCGCACTGGATGAGATAACCGGGCTGTCGGGATATTGCATGTAAGAAGGATAGTATTTCGTGTCCCAGCTTGAAGTATAAGAAGTTAAGTTGTGATTTAAGATTGTGCTGAAATGCAACAACAAGAAAAATCATCAGTTTAATTATATGTTTCATGCAATAAATTAATTTACAAAACATTAAGAAAAAAAATCGCGAGAAAAAAACTTTTAATGTCTTTTTTGCATTAACTACTATTTTTTAAACAATTTTTCAAAAGTATTCTTTTACCAACATGTTATACGACGTGGTCGAAATATTCAAAAAACCCGTCATGAATTACTTTATGTGCAGACCATTCATATTTCATTATGCACAAATAAATGGCGAATCAATAACAAAAGTATGATAAGTAGGCAAAAATAATTTAAGTTGATAGACGAAGTCCAACATTTTCGGACATGGTCTATACTTGATTCGTGAGAATGACCCTTACACAAAGTCACATGAAAGTAAAACTAGTGTGTTTTTCATAAATGAGATGGCATTAACGGAAATGTTATGATTTAATGAAATAAATTCGTATCACTCTAGTATTGTTGCAGATTTGAGGGACTAAGTTGAACTGTACGAATCAAAATACTGTGTTTAAATGAATGAGATTAATTATGCTATTAATGCTTGAAAACTGAAAGTTACAGATTACAGTATTAGATGATATCGGATAGCAATAAATGGCGATAAGTACTGGAACAGCATCCCTCGTGTTACTGTATTTTAAACAACTAGGTTAAATTGCATGAATGTTAATATAACCTCAAAACATAATAATTATAGCTTTATGTAAAAAATATCACATAGAGAACAGAAGTTATGTAATCCTATTTTGTAGACAAATTCAGACACTGAAGCTACAATTATCAACTGATTGAATTGATGAAATTCGAAAGCAAAATATTAAGCACCAATACTGTGCAAAACTGAAAAACTTTTTTTTCTAACTTCTTAAGTTGAAATACAGATTATGTAAAAGAAGTAGTCGAAAGCTTTGTACAATGAAATGAGTAAAAATATAACAGCGTCTATACATGTACAAATAAAATCATTTAAAAAGAGATAAAAAAACTCTCCATGTTTATAAACTCTTTTTAAGTGATTTTTTTTGTATACACGTTTTCATATTTTTACTGCAATACAGATTGTCTGAAAAGTCGTTGACACATTCAAAAATTCGTGAAAAAACAGCAAATATTCATATAAGTATGCGATTTGCGCGATAAAACCGGGTGATCAAAAAGTCAGTAAATTTGAAACATTAATAAATCACGGAATAATGTAGATAGAGAGGTAAAAATTGACACACATGATTAGAATGACATGGGGTTTTATTAGAATCAAAACAAAAAATAGTTAAAAAAATGTACGACAGATGGCGCTGGACAACAAAATGTCAGTGACTGCGCAAGAAAATCGTGTATAAAATAGGAGAGAATCAGTTGCACATTGAGCATTTCCGGTAAAGAGCATCATCTTTGCTTTATTTAATTTGTTATGCTAATTATTGCTTTTCTTATCAGATAAAGCGCCATCCGTCGGACATTTTTTGAACTATTTTTATTTTTGGTTCTAATAAAGCCCCATGTCATTCCAAGCATGTGTGTCAATTTTTACCTCTCTATCAACATCATTCCGTGATTTATTAATGTTTCAAATTTATACTGACTTTTTGATCACCCGGTACTTCACAAGTTCAAGAATATTTAGGACAGCTTAAAAAAGGGGGCGGGGGGTATATGTCTAGGTAACTCCTATGACAATTGTAAAGTCACAGTAAGAGAAACAAACGCAATTTGAGTTGTTTAGTCATTTTTCTAGACAGAAAGAAATACTTCTTATTATTAGAGTTCAATGTGAACATAAATACCGTTTCGATGTATGTGGTTCGAGCAACATACTTTGCACACATTAAACTCTGGTAATGAAAGGCTTTCTTTTTAATAAAATGATTCAACACTTTATCATCCATAAGCTCATTCCTTTTGCATTAAAAAAGACGTTCCTCCTTATAACGCTGAAACACGTGTATGCAGTAATCTCCAATTTGTGCTATTTGAAAATGTTATTATTATTTTACTTTTTATGCACAAAGGTATTTATTTAGCTTACTTCCAGCGACGTGCACAGAAATTGTGGGCTCCGTCACAAATGACTTTTCCGGGCACCCTCCGTATTGTTTACCCCTATTCTTCACGCCCAGTTTTAAAAATATTGGGCCCTTTCAGGCTCGGGTTCGGGCCGACAGGTGTCCCGTCTCCCTCCTCCCTGTGCACGCCCCTGCTTACTTCACATGGCGTTTGTTTTTCTTACTAAATGACTTATAGTTATATTTTTTTCCCCCATGATGTCTTAAAAAATTCTTGAACCTGTGAAATATTATGCAGCAAACCGCATGTTCATGCGACAGTTTGTTGCTCTTCTATGAATTTTTTTTTTTTTTTTTGACTTATCTCGGGCATGTTTAGCAATGCTAAACAACCCCCATGAATCCAAATATCTGCAAAAAATCCAAGAACAGCAATGGGTCACTAAGGACCTCGTCCTTCGTAAAACCCAAACAAGATAGAATGTGCTCAGGTGAAACCTCTCCAGCAGAGCACCAGTGACACTCCGGAAAAGTCTTGATATTCCCAGAGAATCTAAGAGCTTTAGTGTGGCCACTCAGGAATCTCGAATATGTTGTCTGGAGGAGTCTACCCTTGAGTCTAAAGGACTCACCAGGACATTTTGCAAAATACCAGGCGTGTCTGGGAGGTGTTTTAAATTGGCGATTGAGCTCCATTTTTGAAATTGTGGAGATCTCACTGAAAGTAAGATCTCCACAAGGGCTCACACCCTCCGCAGCAGCAGATCTAGCCAAAAAGTCAGCCCTTTCATTACCCTCAACTCCAACGTGGGAAGGGATCCATTGAAAGTGAATTGTATGTCCTGATGAAAGAGTATGTAGTAGACTCAGAATGTCCAGGCTGAATTTTTAAAATGCGCCAACGATTGTTCGTACACCTTGTATAATAATCGCAATGCTTTGCATGGCATCGAAATCAATATAAATCAATCGGGAAGGATTAGCATCAAGAAAATTAATACCAACTAATTAAAGCACTGTACTTAAAATACACCGCCATCTCAGTCATTCCATCCGAGGACTGCAGTTCCGTGCATATTAGCAATCATCAGCCCGGCTTAAAAAGTGACTGAGCTGGAGGTGGAAAACCTCTTAAGGAAGCCAAGAGTGCCAAACAAACTGGAAGCTAACATAGAATTAGCACTGACCAGACGAGTGACGGAAGCAACGGTTTGGTTTAACTCGAAGATGGAAGGCAAGGCATGGTATTTTGAGTAAGTTACAGCTCTATAGCCAGGGCCAAGGCAGAAATACATATAATACACCGCCAGCGTTGAGTGCTAATAAGCAAGAAACTGCAGTCCTCGGATGGAATGACTGAACTGGCGGTGTATTTTATGTTGTGCCTTAACCCTGGCTATACGACGGTAACTTAAAGCACTGTGATTGAACAGATTATAAATTACAAGAAAACAATACCATTTTAGCAAAACAAATGAAATTTTACTGAGATTAAGCAAAATAAATGAAACTAACATGTTAATATCTTGTGGGAAATTGCAAAACATTTTGTAGCCATATCGAAAAAAAAGTGGATACTTTACACGATAAAAATGCTCTTTTTCCCCAGGAATGTTTGACGTGTTTTTTTCCCCAGTTACTTTTTTCTTGTCAAAGATTTAGGAGGAACTTCAGTGAGGTATTTCCTTCAATTCCTTCGAGAGTAATACTTCAACATAAATTATGTACAACTACCTCCATATTCAGGAAATTCTTTCAGGGTAGATATGAGAGGAAGTTGCTTCAACCGCTCCTTATCAAACATTTCTGTTTTGTAACAACAGCCGCAATACTTTTCTTTTTTTTAAGAGTTTAATATTTTGTAGGAAAATACATGGATTGCTCACTCTACCATTCTGCTACAACATTTACTACAAACAGACAGTTGGGCTATTTTATTATAATAGACGCGTCAATTGTTGTACTGTCCACCTTTGGCAAGTTGAGCTCTGCTGCCCGACCGATTAAACGGTATTTAGTGAAATAGGGATGAGGAGAATCGGCTTAAGAACTTGCGGATTTAGTTTGCAATGTAATTGCCCATTCGGCGAACAATGTCATTCAGGTAAGAAGTAGCAAGCGGTACAGGATTTTCTCGCCAATAAAAAGGTTGCGATGGTAGCCCAACTCTGCGCCTAACAATTCCTCTTCTTACTGATTGCTCTCTCTTGAAGGAATTGGATTTTCTCAAAGCCATAGCTCAACTTGTCGGAGGTGGACAGTACGAAACATCCTACTATACATGGAGAGCTTTTTCTACCATTATCCTAAAAAAATGCTACAAAGAGACAGTTGGGCAGTTCCATTTTAATAGACGCGTTTATTGTTGTACATGGATTATTTTCTCTAACATTATACTGCAGAATTTACTACGAAAGACAGTTGTGCAATTCTGTTGTAATAGACGCATCAATCATTGTTGTACGAAACTACCTAATATGTGTAGAACAATACATGGCTGGTTTTCTCTACCATTATCCTACAAAATGTACTACAAAAGGCAGCTGAGCAATTCTATTTTAATAGACGCGCCAATTGTTGTACGAAACATCCTAATATGTTGTAGAAAAATACATGGATAGCTCTCTCTACCATTATCCTACAAAGCTTGCTACAAAAAGACAGTTGGGCAGTTCTATTTTAAAAGACGCGTCAATTGCTGTACAAAACACCTTAATATTTTGTTGGAAAATATATGGATTGCAGTCTGTAGCATTATTCTACAAGATTTGCTACAAAGAGACTGTTTTGAAATTACATTATAATAGACGTGTAAATTGTTGTATAAAACAGTGTAATATTTTGTAAGAAAATACACGGATGCTTTTTTAAGTATTGTTCTTAAAAACTTACTACAAAAAGACAGTCGGGAAATTCCCTTATAATAGGCGCGTCAATTGTTGCACGAAACATCCTAATATGTTGCAGGAAAATACATGGATGGCTCTCTCTATCGTTATCCTACAAAATTTGCTACAAAAAGACAGTTGAGCAGTTCCATTTTAAAAGACACGTGTTGTACAAAACACCTTAATATTTTGTAGAGAAATATATGAATTTCTCTCTCGATCATTATTCTACAAAATTTGGTAAAAAGGCAGTTGAGGCAAAGAGAATAAAAGGGATGTAAGTGCCAAAATTTGAAAACAGTACTATAGGAGAACCTCTCCTCTGTTTTGGGGCGAGAGATGGTACTAGTAGGCCCTGGTAGGTGCTACTATACTGCATGATTTAGAAAAAATAAACAATGAAAGCCTACCTAGAATTTGGGTTTAAAACGTGTTTTACTCAAAACTTTACAAAGCCCATTTACATCCTTTTGCTTCTCACTGCCTCAATTGGGCAATTCCATTTTAATAGATGCCTCAATTGTTGTACAAAACACCCTAAAACGATCATAAATATATTAGATCTGTGTTTCGCTGCATAAACAAAATATAAACTCTACTTTCATGTAATATAATTAAATTTAGAAGATTTCTGGAAACAATACTCACGTATTTTTTTCTTTTTGGCCCGGAACCGGCTTATCTTAAGAGATACGTCCGTAATTGAGAGCAATATATATATATATATATATATATATATATATATATATATATATATATATATATATATATATATATATATATATATATATATATATATATATATGGTCATTCCATAGTGACTAACGTAACATTCGCAGCTGATTTCCAAACTCTTTTTACTTACACCAGGAGTAAAAATAAATGTGCTTTGGTTTAATATGCAGATTTAAAATGTACAAGGCGACAATTTTTTTATTTCTACCAAGAATTTGAAGCAAAATAAGCGCTGCCGGGTGTTTTTTCACCAAAAAAGGCATTGTGACTAACGTAACATTTTTGCAACCCTGAGAAACAATGCTTATGTTACGAGGCAAATTTTTCTGAAACTTACGCAGGCATTTAAAATTGGCCGATATATTTGTAAGAGGTAAACAATCTATTTTTAAAAATGTACTACAGATTTATTACAGATGAATCTTTTTTGGCCCTTAATGGCACTTTTACGAAAAACTGTGTGTGACTAACGTAACGTGACTAAAGTAACCATCGAATAACAAGCAATGAATGCATATAAAAAACTTTTTGTAATTAATCTCTTGCTCTTATATTACTTTTACACTTTTTAGGAAAATTGTTTGTGTTGCATCATGGTTCTTTCTTTACTTTTTTTCTATATTAGTGTAAGAAATTGAATGGAAGGATTCAGTTCAATTAACTCAATTTGAATGTGCGAAAAAAATAAACAAATAAAAAAACTGTTGTTACAAACTGAACAACATTATTTTGGGCTAATTAAATCCTAAAGGTCTCTCTTTTAAAAAATCAACTTTATGCAAGTTGATAGTTTCACTGAATCTAGTATTCTGCCGATATACTAGTTATCGTCATAAGAAACTCCGTAGTACTTTTCAATGACATATAATTTTTTAAGGTTTACTGATTCATCGAACGAATAGTGTTGTGCATCCTTTTGAAATAAAATGTAATATTGAAAAAAATATTAGAACGTTTTTGCAGAATGCATTTTAGTTCCAGATATCACCGCAAATGTTTGAATTTCTAAATGATCATTCTTGCATTTTCTGAAATATATGGCGGCAGCGCTTATTGTCACTGTATCATGAAACATTTTCAAATGTTTTCCAACGAGCAGCCATTGCTTCATTTTAATAATAGGTGGAGATGTATTTCCTAAAAAATAGAGACGTTCTTCTTTGTTAAGACTGTATTTCTATTATCTTAATTCTTAAGCTTGGATTCTTGTGTTGAATGCACATTCAGCAGAGAACTCATTTTGCTTCACTCACCTTTTTTTCTTTTTTAATAATTCTTTAAATTGGAATTATCTTTTTAAAGACCTTTAAAAAAGTATTTTTCTAAGTAAACAGAAGATCTACAATTCAATATTACTGGTATTTTTCACCCTTTATATTTTTAATCAATATAGCATTCCTACATCTTCAAAATTGTTCATGAAAATGTGCATTAAATTAAATAAGTTTTAAATATTAGCAGTTATTTTTAAAACGTTACGTTAGTCACATGCAAACTGTTACGTTAGTCACAGCTAAAATGTTACGTTAGTCACACTAATTATTTTATATCTACTGATACTAAAATAAATATTTTGCACTTTTTAAGTATATATGACACAGATGTAAGAAAATAAAAAGTGCTGTTTGGTTCAATCATCTGGTTTAGTTTTTAAGCAGAAAATAGTAAATTTTCGTGACTAACGTAACGTAAATATTTTCAGTGAAATAACCAATCTAATTAAAATACTTATCTTATAATGTATGAAAAAAGAACAGTCAATTTTATTGGGCCAACATCTAAACATTTAAAATAATCATAGTTCGTTTTAAAATTTGCAAAAATGTTTACATTACACAAGAAAACGTAGACGCATGTTTTTTGCACATGCTAAGCCTTTTCTACAACCTCGCATGTTTAGAGCCAGAAGAAAAACACCGAATGAAATTTTTGCAGACTGTTACTGGATTTATGTAGTAGAAAGTATGCTGAATGAAATGATAAGTCACAATTAAGGCTTTGTAGAAAAAAAAATTCTGAGGTTGTGGTTGACATTTCTATGGAATGATGACTATATATATATATATATATATATATATATATATATATATATATATATATATATTCCTCGATCCATTTGCACAAATGAGAATTTTTCACGCATTTATTTTCAAAATGCTTTCTTGTATTGAAAAAAACACTGATTTGTTCTTGTTGCTGGTGTGACTATGTGGTCGCACTCACAACATGTACAAATAAGTATTTTTTAGGTGTAAAACCCGTTTTTTTAGAAAACGGATGCTTCATACTATGATACATAACGGTTTCCTTTAGTCGAAAATATCACAATTAAATGTCAAAGTTAAAGATTCCGAAAATAAAGGACAAATATATGCATAAAAATATCACACCCATGCAGAAAGATTGAGCATAACAAAAAGCTCTCCGGGCTTTTAAAAAATAGTTCTAAATTATTCTTTCGCATTTAATACCCATATATAGTGCAATTACTATCAAAATAAACTATATGTTATCAAACTTTTATGTATTTTAAGAACTAATTAAATTTACGTCCCCGAATCTTTATTTTACAGTAGCTGTTGATTAATTAGTTGTTTCTATAACATAATTACTGCGCTTACCTTAGTTCTAGAAGTTCATATTTCCCTATTGTCGCCCAGAAGGATCTACATTTTGTCAAACTTTTCAAGAAAGAACATTGCCATTAAAATTAAATTAAGATTGCTTTATCGAACGATGATTTTATCGTTTATGTTAGCGTTAATGAATGTTTGTAAAGTAAATGATTGAATATTGAATTAAAGTCTTGTTTTTGAATTACTTAAGAAATTTCCTTCGCATTTTTATGAAGTTGAACCAAAAGAAATTCTCTTCAATAACGAAAAATTTTTTGTATGATGTTTTTTTTAACTTACTTCGAGCTTTTTATAAGTAGGAAAGAGATTTTTGTTTAAAACTAAATGCGTAAATGAGAAAAATATTTACAATATTAGATTTCAATGTTTTCTTGAGTAACTATTTTTTCTTTTAAATTACATGATGAAAATTTTCTTACAGAAAACCTAGAAAGTATTCATTTTGCATTTTAATTTTTCCATTCAACATCTCAATCGACCCAGGGACTAAAATATGACCCTTATGCAAAAGTCTCGTGGTGGTTGCATAAGTACGTTATGTAAAAGTGTCGTGACGGTTACATAATTCACGTGATGGTCACCAAAAGTCACTGTAAAGTCATCTACTGATGGTTGCGGAATATTACGAATATCAGCCAGGTGCGACGTCGCAAAATGATGTTGCAGTGACGTCTTCATAATGTCATAAAGTTATAGGTCACAAATTAATTGTTGCAGCAACGCCTTAGCGACGTCATATGAAACACGTTACAAAAGTATCACAGTGTGACTCAGTACTTTCCCTTTGTGCGTGTGAAAGTTGTGACTTTTAGTGACGTCCACTTAAATTTGCAGTGACATGTTGTTCTACCATCAGGTGCCCGATGAATTAAGATATAAGAATAATTAAAGCTCCGATTTTAGTAGAACAGTATCCAATCCCTACTACCTCCCTAATATCCATCTTAAATAGTTTTAGTTCACTGCGGATTATTTTTCTGTTTTGTAAATATACAAACTTCAGTTGGTTTTTCATGCAGTATTCTTTAAACACAAAACCTAAAATATCTTGACGCAGCTATTTTTTGCACAGTTATTTAGATTTAAATTCATGTAACTCTGAACCACAAATAATTTTCACTTGGGTAAACTAATTACATTTACATTTGACCTCTACATAACTATGTCAATCAATTTGCTAAATATTAGTTCTTATTTATTAGCGTTAGGCAGTGGCTTTAATTGACTTGACTTTTATCAATTTCCACACTGTAAGGAGATCAAAGATAATTCGAATAAGGAAAAAAGAATATCGGCAAACAAGCATGAAACCGATTCGCAAAAGCGGAATATTTGTTTACAATGACAAGGAAGCATTACTACTTCTTTTTTCCATCCGAACATCTTACCACATTCGCTGAATTATAGAGAATAAATGGGCATTGAAAGGAGTATTTCTCTTTCTTTGCTTCTGTCCTCATCTCCCTCCCTCCGTCCTTTCCCGGGAGGTTCTTTATTGAGGTCTTTTCTTTCAATGGCCAACTTCATGATGTAAACATGTTGACACTCCAAGAATTTTCCTCCGGGATACTCCTGAAAGGGAGGAAGAAGATTGCAAATGCGCGTGTAATTCTCTTTCCTAGGGTGGATAAAACTGCTTTTTGTTTCGAGAATAAAGCATACGTAAACACATGGAATCAAACCCTTACAGCTCCGTGCACGTTTTGAAGCATTGTATCAACGGATAAGATACAAAGGATAGGAGTAAATTATTTCTTATAAAAAGCACATATAAAGAAATCAGAAGCAAAGGGATGTAAGTGGCAAAATTTTGAAGATAATCAGTACAAACGGTAGGTGAACCTCTCCTTTGTTTTAGGGAAAGAGATAGTACTAGTAGCTCTGGTTAGGGTTGCTATACACCAAGATTTCGAAAAAAAAATCAATGAAAGCCTACCTAGGATCGGAACTTTTAACGCGTTTTACTCAAAACTTGAAAATATCCACTTACATCCCTTTTTCTTCTTACTGCCCTCAAATAACTATTTTGAGGGATATGTCGGTACTGTTTTTTGTTTTTTATTTAAAGTTACTTTCATTCCGAAAAACTCGATTTTTGGCTTCCATAAACAACTAAAAATAAGTTAACTACATTGGAGGAGGCAAAGTAATAGTGGATATCAATAGTTCAGCTCAGAAACAAAATTCTTTCAGAAAATTTTAAAAATCGCCCCCAGAAAATATTAGGTGCAAATGTGAGTTCTCTCCAAAACAGCCATAAAAAAATAGATTCAGGTGTTTCGATCTGGTATAAACAATGAAGAAAATGGTGGAGAATATATTTATTACAAAAAAAAAGGAAAAAAAAAACTGATATCGCAGAATATAAACGGTTGTTTAAAGTTATAACTTGCAACGTATGTACGCTCATTATAACGACCACACATTATAAAGACCGTCCCTCTATAACGACCAGTGGCAAAAGTCCCAACTTTGTTCCTATGAACACTACGTTAATTTGCCTTCGTTATAACGACCATTCTGTATCGTCTAATCCAATACAACGACCGAATTCAGCGGACGCTATTTCGGGTGTTCTTTCCAATAAAACAAATTTGTAGCTTGAAATGGCCTTAATTATTGTTTTACGGACGTCTGCCTGAAGTGTGTTTCAATGTCAAATCCAACTTTGAGAGGGGGTGCGCGTGGATTACCATTCATCGCAGCTTGCACAAAATAATATATAATAATAATAATAATAATAATAATAATAATGGGAGGAAAAATCGAGAAATTTCCAGGTTCCTAAGAAAAGGGAGTTGACAGATGTGTTGGTAGTTTGGTGTTTGAATCTAGCGGTTTTTAAGATTTGCGGTTCTCGAGGGACTTTCAAATGTTTCTTTGAAAAGCAAAAAAAAAAAAAACACAATTTATCACCTATGTCTGAAACGGAAAAAAAATTTTTTTTTTTGCAAAAATCACGTCTGCTAAAAAGGCAACCATCTGTTTCTGGTTTTATCTTCAGAAAATATAGTGGTAGCAGTAGTAGCAGCAGATTTGTAAGTGTGTAACATTTTCCTCCCTATACTTTCTACTTTAAAATTTCTATAATGTTCTGTCATAGTATTTTGCACACGATTTTTCTAAAAATTCCTACGATTAAAACTATTTGGGCATTTAACTGGAATGTTTGAAAAAGTACCATTTTTTTACGGAACAACGGGGCATGCAAGATGACTGTGTATATTTTTTTTAATTATACCTCTTATAACGACCACTCGTTATAAAGACCTTTTTCTCTGGGACGGAGATGGTCGTTATATCGAGCGTCGACTATATTAACTGTGGCACTGTAAACCGTAGTTATTTATTAATTTATTTATTGGAACTGTGAAACGCGCAAACACATATTCACAACTATACAGCTCAGACCACTGTTTCCGATCATAAAACAAAGCATTAAATCATGGGCCATTAGTTCCGATATTCTGTATGTTTTAAATGCGCACACACACAGAGAGACAGGTAGGTAGTCTTTATTAGAAAGCAACCATCACAGTAGAAGATTTTATTCTTATGAAGGTCTACTTCCTTTTTAGCGTGAGAGTAGAGAAAACCCTAACACATTGAGCCTAACAGGTTTCAGAATGCCATGATCCTGAAAACTTTCATATTAAAAGAGTTATTAATTTAAGGTTGAAGTTTTCAAAATCAGCAAAAACCTGAGTTACTAAACTTAATTAATAGATTTTGACTACATTTAAATAGTCCTGATAATTCTTAAAATTGCTTCCATTTAGTAAAAATCCAGCTCCTGTGTGACAAACATAAGTTATTTTAAAAAAAATCCTTGAAACTGGTGTTACGGAATCAAAAATGTTTGAGAAAATATTAAAGCCGAAATATGAGTAATTCATGTTAGTGTGCTGTTAAGCACTGTTATTCTCCTCCATCAATTAAGGAGAAAACCCGGGGCTGGTAGAAACAATTTCAGAATTTTATTTGTTGCCACTTTTTACTCATAAAGCTAAACGATATTTAAAAACATATTGAAGTTCATAATCCTTAATACAGTACATTAATTAACTTATGTTATTTATTTTTGATTAATTTATAAAGATTTCTCCTTGATTTTAATTGAAAAAAAAATCATCGTTTGCTGAAAAATTGTGAAGTTAATAATCCTTTATACGATAAATTAATCTAATATATTTTTATATTAATGCATAAAGACTGCATCTTGCTTTTTGATGAAAAACATTTATCAATTACTCAAAACATTTTATACACTTCAAGAACATTAATTTATTTTTTGAGATGGTGATCCAGAAACGATTAAGATATCATATTTGAATTGGCATTTTTTTCGTCAACTCGTAGTGACTGCTAATTTTACTTCTTACCCGTCAGCCTTCTGAATTTACAATTATTTAAAAAAAAAACCTCTTCAGTTGGAAACAAAATTGAAATTCTTTATTGTTAAAAACTTGCAATCTACAAATGAATTACTGATGCATTCCATGTAGGAATTGCAATACCGGACCGAAAATTCAATACCGGTATTCGGTATTTTCAAAACATGATGCCGAAATACCGTTTTTAATACCGGTATTTGAAATTTCTCAAAAAAATTTTATTTAGGAAAACGTATTGTGAACAAATATAAAATGAAGGAACAAATGTCAAAATAAAAAATCAATAATAATAATAAAAAAAAAAACATACTGTGTCTATTGAATTGTCTCTAAGTCTAATAAATCGTTTATAGGACAAATGCATTCAAAATTAAACTCGAAATTAACTTTCAGAAAAGAGAAAATGAGTAATCAGGGAAATGGAGAAAGTAAAAACATAGTGCACAAAAGCGCACGAAAATGCGATTCATCTCGCCATCTAGTAATGACAATATCATTTTGCAATCTTTCCGCTTCTTTTGCTCAGTGAAATTCTATATTAGTTCCTGCTTTTTAAGCCAAATTTTTACATCAGTAGATTGATTTTGGTTCGGTACATTTAAAATATCAGTAGATATTACATAAGTTACATTGAAAACGCTTTAATTTAAACTACTGATTGTTTTCAGCTAATACCAAAAATATTGGTATTTTACCTCAGCAAATACCGGTATTACGAAATTGCAAAATTGCTCGAAATACCGGTATTCGGTATACCGGTATTGCAATCACTAATTTCATGCTTTTGAACAATGCACAATGCATGAAGAGTATTAGAATTACGCAAGTAAAAAAAAAAAAAAAACTCCTAAGCAAAAACGGTTTTTCAAACATATGAGATCTAATGCATCCAAAAATGAGTAATTTTTTTATGCAATTTTAAGTGAGAAAAAGTAAAATACGTTTAGCAAGGGTCATTTTGCTGATGTATGCTTTGAAATAATACCAATACAAGTCAAGCGTAATATTATGTGCATCCTTGTAAAATAAGTAATTAAAACCACAAATTTCTAGAGAATATCAAATCAATTCATTTGAAAAAATTATTATTTTTCTTTTTTTCAAGAATAAACTGTTAAGTTTGTCAGTGTGTCAATTAGTAATATTTTGCATTTTATTCCATACATAACATTATCTTGACAAGCTTGCAATAAAGTTAATTTTTGTTTTCGTCTTTGATTAAGAAGATGTTGTGACATGAAATGTTAAGGAGATGCTGAACAGATACTTCAGAAAAAGAGTTCGTTAAAACTGGAAAACTGTCAAAGTCGGCTGCTTCCAAGAGCTCTTCCAGAATTATTTTATGTCTCTAACGCAGCTTCTGACATAAGTATAATACTCGTACTGCAATTTAAAAACACCTTTTAAAATAGAAAATAACAAGTTTTGCGCAAGAATATCAACAATTAAATGATCACTTGTCAAAGAGAGTTACGTAAGGTTTGAACTTCACAAGAGAAGCTCCAATTTGTTGCGTATGAAGTAATTGCATTCAAATTATTTCTTCTTTTCTAGTAAAAGGAATATTTGTTTAGATAATTTAATGTATTATAAAAGGTACGTAATAATATATTTTATTTGTGTATCTAATTGTATGTCGTTAGATAAAAGTTTATTCGTTACTTAATACATAATTTTTTTTAAAAGCTATGAAACTGTAACCAAGAAAACAACATCTAAGATTTAAAAAAAAAAAAAAAACATTATCTACAAGAATGAGCTGAAAATGCGAAAAAAACTATTCATCAAATATTTGCTGATTCATTTTGAAGGTTTTTTCTTATCGATTCCACTAGTTGTTACTATAACAGTGTTACTACCAAAATCTGCACTTTTAATAGTGTTTAGATAATCCAGGCTTTGATAACAGCAAAAAACAACACATATGATGAATATTTGTATGCACTTATAAAGTTACTAAAAAAATCCCTCAAATAAAGCGTTTTAAAATATGTACACAGTACAAAAAATTAGACAATTCTCCTTATTCATTCATAACGCTTAAAATCAACGGAAAATTTCAACAAATTTCTCTTAAATTCAAAATTAAAGAAATCCTTATTAAAAAATGTTGTTAAGATGATTCTCTCTCTAATTTATCTTATAATATAGTACGCGAAGCAATTGAATGACAGACAACCAACTGAAATTAATTATTTATTCTTTGAGGCATTTGAAATTTAAAACTATAATTGATGAAGAGGGTAAATTATACCAACATGGAGGTTTGATTATGTATTGGCCAATATTTCAAATATAGTTGAAAAGCATCTTATCCATTAAGTGAATAATAATTTACTTGGAATCAAGAAGATGGCTTACTTTAGTAGTGATGCCAGAAGCAGATACAAAAAAAAAAAAAAAAAAAACTTTAATTACACTATATGAACAAAAGTTGTGGGACACTTTCGAAAATTCACATTTTTACGAATTTCTCGAGAAATAAAAGACCAATTTCTTCGTAATTGTTTCACATAAAAAGCGTACTCCAGCTGTCATTTACCTATAAAAATCAAGTCTACCATTCATTTAGGGGACCAGCAACAAATTGAGGAAACAAAAAAGGTTTTTGATCATTTTTCATTGTAAATAGCATGGAATATGCTATAAATTCCAGAAATAAGTTTAAAAACTATCAAGAATTTATTTTTATATTTTCGTGAAAGTATCTCTTATACCCACGGAGATACAAACATTTCTTTCAAAAATGCAATTTTTTTTAAAGGTTTTCGGCTCATATCACGCAGAGTTTTCCGTCAAACGTTACTAAACTTGAAAATTTAATGAAATCTGAACGTTTAAAGCAATTAATTTTTCACTGCGCATGCGCGAAAGATAGCAATTTATATCTTTCATAATCCAAAGCTCATATATATCTTACAGCTCATAAAAAACGCCCACATCAATATATTTAAAATTAAAAAAGTTATTAGCGATCTAATGAGCCGAATTTTAATAATTCTTTACTAGACGACGATTCGTGAGGGATTGCTCTTACATAATCCGTTTTTATCATGAATCACTCTGCAACGATAACAGGAAATTGTTGCCAGTTTGCGAACGACCCCTTACCCCCTTCTTACGACGAACGACCCCCTTCTTACCATTCGTCGCTTATCCAAGAATTATAAAAATTCGGCTCATTAGATTGCTGATAACTTTTTACATTTTTAAGATATCAAAGCGGATTTTTTATGAGTTGTAGGTTATATCTGGGCTTCCGATTATGAAGGTTATAAATTGCTATCTTTTGCGCATGCGCAGTGAAAAATTAATTGCTTTAAACGTTCATATTTCATTAAATTTTCAAAATTTTGACTTATCATTATGTTTCTCTAATATGCTGTCAAATATTCTGAAAGTTTAGTAACGTTTGACGGAAAACTCTGCGTGTTATGAGCCGAAAACTTTCAAAAAAAAAAAAAATGCATTTTTGAAAGAAATTCTTATGTTTCCGTGGGTATAAAAGATGTTTTATCGAAAATATAAAAATAAATTCTAGATTGGTTTTTAACTCAATTCTGAAATTTATAGCTTATTCCCAGTTATTTACAATGAAAAATGATCAAAAATCTTTTTTTGTTTCCTAAATTTGTTGCTTGTCCCCTAAATGAATAGTAGACTTAATTTTTGTTGGAAAATGGCAACTGAAGTAAGTATACCTTTTATGTAAAAAAAATTACAGAGCAATTAATCTTTTATTTCTCGAGAAATCTGTAAAAATGTGAATTTTTGAAAGTGTCCCAATACTTTTGGTCATATAGTGTATATGTGTCAGCATGAATTAGATTTTAATGTAATGACTAAATGGAATTTAATAGCTATATCACAGAGAAAGAACTCAATCGATAGTATAGGTGGTAACACAGAGAAGTTAGTCGCTAGAGCAAATCCCCATTCAATAGTTCCAGATCATTTTTTTAACTGCCAGCAGGTCATTATTCTCTCCCCCCTCCAACTTGGAGCACCACCAATTGAAATCCTCTACATCCATCAGGCTCCAGAATTAACAGATCTTGTCATCAAAACTATTGAAGGCATCTAAACGTTTCGCACTCTGCACTTCATTAGACACAACAACAACAACTGGAGAACAGCTTTCAAAACCTAGATTCTTATCCCACAATACATGTTGAAAAACTGCAATAAAAATAACAGGAATAGAATAGTTTTGTTTCTACCGAAGAAATAAAACAAATTTCAGACAAAATAACTAAAAGATTTGAACTTTGCTTGCCTGTGAGAAAAACAAGGGGGTATTATCGATTCGTTTCTATAAGTAATAATCAGATCAGATGTTCCGAAATGCAGAACATTTGATGAGCATTAAACTTCAAAACAGTCTTCCAGATACCTAAAAAGCCAAAGTGTGGATTTTAGTAAGTAAAGAAGAAATTTAACCTTAGAGAACTCAGAATTGTTTGGGGCAGAACACACAAAGTAACAGAAAGATTGTGTACCGAAATTTTGACACTCTTTCCGAAACTCTGAGGTACAGTGGTGGTAAAAAAATTGCATCACCCGTGCCGCAAAGGAGAGGAATATCATCCCGACTGCATTCAACACACAGTCAAGCATCCCGTATCCCAGATGATTTGGGGATGTATTTCTGATCAATGAGTTGGTGGGCTTCACTTTGTGCAAGGAACAGTAAACGCTCAGGTGTATATTGGCATTTTGGAGGAGAAATTGCTTCCTACTATCCGGGATCACTTTACTTCAGTTCCAAGCGTCATTTTCCAGGATGATTCTGCTCCGTGCCATAGAGCAAAACTGGTAAGTAACAATTTAAAAACCTTTATCCTGCCATTAGACCTTAATTGACATGAGGTGAAGTAATTTTTTTTCTCTAAACTCACACGCAGGTTCAGAAATGGAAAAATGAGCATGGGGTCAGCAGTTTGCCTTGGCCCGGAAACAGCCGCGATCTACGTAACCAATTATCGGCTTCCTGCTGTTGAATATTTCCTTCATAAGTTTTGAAGAATTTCACATACATTCATCGTTAATCGATCGACCAAAACTTCTCACATAATCCCAATGTTGTGAAAATGCGAGGGTGATGCAATTTTTTTTACCAGCACTGTAATTATAAATTTATCACACTAACTGATAAAATGTGCACTTGCAAGCAACATTTTTGAGTAACACTCCCAGTTACAATGATATTGAGTTAAAAATAAGTTAAGAGAAATGTACCATTAGTTAACGTTGCATTTTGTGTATGTATCATGCACTATTTGGCCATCTTTGATGCACTACTGTCACTGGGTAAAGTGGATAAGTGAAATGAACTACTAATTAACGTTACATTTTATGCATTTATAATGCATTATTTAGCCATCTTTGTACTATTGTCAAGAACCTTAGCTTCACGAGAAACCGCTTACACCCAATTTATTTTACTTTATTGCCGTCGCACTAAATTTTCAGAAAGGCGTAAGAAAATTCAAGTATTTAGCTAAGTTAAACAATGGCAAAGTAGCAACATTCTATATGAAATGCTTTGATTATCAAACAACATACACTTTCGTGCACACTCTCGAATACACACTCTTGTACAGCTGAAGGAAGTCTCTGCGCAATCTGTCCTGGCTTTACTTTATTTTGTATTAACAGTGCCACCGACTAGCGTAAATTCAGAAAGAGAATTTTCAACTGCAGGAAACTTTTGCCCTAAAATGAGTTCCAGGTTTCGTGACTGCTCAATAGAATCATTATGTTTCTTACTTTTATTGAGTTTTGATTACAACATTTGTTCCTTCATTATATATTTGTTTGCAATAAGTTTTCATTATTAAAGCACTTTTTGGAAAACTTCTACAATATGGCAGCCTAACATCCTTTGTTGAGAAATTTCTAATATTAATATCGGTTTTTCGGTATCACGTTTTAAGAAATACCGAGTACCGGTAGTGCAATTAGTAGACAATTTCCAGCATACACGAATTTTTCCGTAGCACTGTAGTTTGTCGAAAGTGTGACTTCTGTTTTGGGCCATTCATTCTTATTTCGCTCTCTTTCTCTCTCTCTCAAAAAAAAAAAAAAAAAAAAAAAATCAAAAGAATCATTTTTTTTTTATCATTGTAAGATCTTTCCTTAAAATATTCAACCCTAATGCAGCGACTAATGCAGCGAATAAAGATTTAGTAGATTAAAGTAATTGTATTTTTTATTCTCAAAAATTGAATTCTCAAATATAGGAGATCATTTTTTTTTTGTGAATCATATGTATGAGATTAAGTAGTAAAAACCGTTCAACTAATTTTCTGATTTGAAAGGAAATGCTTTCTTTCTACCAATATAGGCAAAAGGCGAACACAATTAGCATGATAATATCATTAAACATTTGAATTATGTCTTCTATTTAATGG
Organism: Uloborus diversus; assembly: GCF_026930045.1. Classification (NCBI taxonomy): domain Eukaryota; kingdom Metazoa; phylum Arthropoda; class Arachnida; order Araneae; family Uloboridae; genus Uloborus; species Uloborus diversus. The sequence goes on along the minus strand of NC_072739.1, from coordinate 112,122,779 downwards.
TATTCATTTTTTCCTTTTATCCTACTTTTTTTCATTTCAAAGCAAATTGTTGTGATGATGCATATTGGCAACGAATATCTCTTATGAATATTTATAATATGATTATAGTTAGCATAATGCAAACGATATGATACTTTTATTTGTAAAATTTCATTATTGAATTATTTGCTTAGACCGTTTTTTTTAGACAATATTAAAAAAAGGGAACCATTAGCTTTTCCAAAATAACCACCGACTTCTTGCAAGTATATTTAATTTTTTTTGGTTTTAAGATGCTTCATTTTTTACATTAACATTAATTCAGTTGCTTACTTAATTAAACATGATAAAAAAAATCAAACTAAGTAAAAAATGCAGGAAAAAAACACAACGAGAGAGCTGGAGTTAATGAGCTTTGCGAAAGAAAATTAAACCCAAAGCAATTTACTCTCTATCTTTCCTAAATTTATGATGACTTGTGGCAGAATTAACTTGGGGACAATAATAATAGTATTATAATAAAATTTTCAAAAGCACTTCTGCAAGTCATTTTTAAATCAATTTCTTTAAAGAAAAAAAGGTATGTTTTTGCGCTTTTTTCTTTTCCTTTCCTTTTTTTTTTTGCTTACCTTATTATGGATGGCTCAGCTTTCAGCACAAAAAAGTCACTATGTTAGACTATTATTTGGTTAAAAATGCACTAAAACATTCTGTGACAGATTTTTTTTAATGTGGTTTTTTAGATCTAGAAACAAGCAGAACTATGAAAAAAAAAAAGCAAACGGATGATTGAGGAGGGGGGGGGGGGCAGCTTGAACTCATTGAGTTGCAATGTACCCTCTTCACTACGCGACCATGTTCTAACTTCATCGGGTGCATTGCATGATAATGCATAAAAATAAATATCTAAAGTATTGTTCGAATATATAGGTGCATTCGAATGAAACCCGGTCACTAGTGTAAAGTAACTGTAATGATCTTATTAACTCAAAAATAGTCACTAAAACTGTTGGCACACATTTATCCCATTGATACACTAGTCGGTCGGTTCTATCTTTCAAGAAGCTAGTAGGCTGCTGTCGGATCCGGGCCACAGGACCCAGTAATATACTTTGACGTTCGTTGTGAATCGATGTTCTTGAATAGCTTGATTTAAAGGTCCAGAAACATAAAAGTCACACGGTGAAAGGTCTGGACTGTATGTTCTAGCTAAATGTTCTGCTGAATATTCTAGCGTTTCTTACAAAAACTGATGCAATGCCGTCTTCACCACCATTCACGCGCATCTATTGCACCATTCCATAACAACTGAACGACTTTGACTGTACTCATCGTACAAATCTTACATCCGTCGATACATTTTACGGCCTCCAACTCTCTCCGCCGTTAAAAATCGAATCACTCATCGTTGTTCCTGCGTAATCACCTACATGTTCTGTCGTGGACGATATTTTGTTTAATCACTTTGTCTTCGGCGTGAAACCACACTTTCGCGGTGCAAAATCAAACGTTGCGCATGCGTCAGTCTCTCTAACAATAGATGATGCTTCCATACATGGTATTCCGTGGCGCCCCCTCACGCTTAAAGTAGAGGTTTGATGCACTGACCGGGCTTCATTTGAATGAACCTTATAGAAAGAAGATCTTACCCAACTGTTAACGATAAACTATTTTGTGCATACACCCCCCAGCAACAGTAGTTTTTCAGTAGTATGGAGATTAAAAAACCTAAAAGTAGTCTGCGAGATATATCAGCATAAAATTATTTGTAACACTTACTGTGAACCAGCAAAAAGGAATGCTTAAAAATAAAAAGCTAAATTAGAAAAAAAATCGAGTAAAATAAAGGCTAAAAAGCTTCAAAATAAAATAGAAAACTGATATGAGGCACAGTTTGCTGGCTGCGAGACGCAGTTTTAAGGGGAAACAAGAAGTTTCTGTTTTTTTGACCTATTAGCCACTGAGAGCTTCTGCATATTTTTAGGCACCTTTTTTGTTTTAACTTTTTCTAATTCTCTTTGAACTGTATTATGCTTATTTTTACACTTTAAATCTGAGAAATTAGTACGATAAGCGAAAAAAAAAGAAAGAAAAGCCTTTCCTATTCAGAAATAGTCTGTAGCGTTGACCTGTTTCTTTTACCGCACGGTGAACCATTTAGGTGCTGCGAAAGGGAATAGTTTTAGTTTGCTTTTAAACCTGTAATTGTTAAGCCTTAAACTAAATGTTTAGGATATTGTTTCAGATGTGAATCTTCGAGATTGTCTCCTGTTATTTGATAGGTTATTAAAATTATATCTTATTAGCCGTTACGCTAAAATTATGATCCTATGAACACTACACATTGCAATTCATTCGGTTTTTTTTTTTTACTGCCCGTTCATTTTGTTCATGTCACTTGTAAATATTTTTAGCCATAAAAAAATGAGTTATTTTTTAAAACTTTGTTCATTATTGTTTCACTCAAAAAAATATTGTTGTTGTTTACAAATTGGAGTTACGAAATTACACTCTGTAGGTCTTAAAAATCAGCTTAAACACTAATAAATAGTCACAATTTAGCTGATTTGAAATGACTGAATAAACAATGCAATTAACTTCCCATACAACAAAGGAAAAATCATTTTTACTGAATTTTGTTTCGCGATGCATTATATCACATTCATTACGTCTGTTTATTTATCTTGACTAAAATTCTTGACAGGTCCTTTTACCTAATATATATTAAAAAAAACTTTATAAAAAAAATCCATTTTAGATAGATAAAAGTTTCGGTTGAAGTTAATGAGCAGAATTATGAATCAGCCAGGTTCCCACAAAAAGGAGATTTTTGCATACTTTCTGAACTTCTATCTCCAAAAAAGAGCTCTCCATAAAATTCCTGCTTGTCTGAGATTGGCAAGCAGTTTTCGCCCACTTTTCCTCTTCTACTTGGCTTGGAGCAAGCGAGAGATCTTTCTATTCCCATGAAAAATGTCATTTTGGCATGAATTATTTATACCCAAATATTCAGAAAATCTAGGTTTCCGTTTAGGAAAAATATCTACGAATCGAAAGTTATAGCTGTCTATATAGCCATGTATATGTGTTGAAATATTTATTAATATTGTGCAAACTAGTTCTTTGAAAATCTAAGAAATGATTGAGAATTTTTGCATTTCACTTATCAACAAAAAATTAGTTGAAGTTTGGAACTAATAGATAAAACGGGACACTGTGGAACGTTGTTATTTTATCGAAGTCAAATAAAAAATTATAACTTTCTGAGTACAAAATTATAAATTAATAACCTGTAAATTTTTGCACATGCACTTTTAAGACTTGAATCAACAGTTCATACGGTACTCTGGCACAAATCGCTAGGAAAAGGTTTAAATCTACTTATTTTTCAGAGCAGTGTGGGATTGGGACTGATAATCTTCCGTTCAAAGGAGAATAATTATGTTCTAATCCAGATTCAAACAGCTTTTAAATCGTGGGGGGGGGGGGGGGGGGGGGGAGAGTAAGTATTTTTTTTTATTTCTCACTTCGATCAACTATTTGCATACCGTTAATTGCAAGGGATTTTATGTAAAACTATAAAATAAATAGGAATGTCCATTCCCAATGACTATGTCATACCTCTAAATGGTTACAGAGCACAGACGCCCCCCCCCTTCCCACCTTCCTCCAGAGAAACAAGATCCTCCAACATGAGATTAGGGATGTGTTGTTTATGAACTGGGCAGTGTAGAACGATCTTCTAAAAATGAGAGGTCGTTTTTTCTGTTCCTTAAATAATAGAGACAGTTCTGTCTCTATTATTTAAATTTCTTAATTATTTTACTTTTTATATGTTTTGTGAAATCGTTCATTTCATACGTATTTAAAATATTTTTTAAAATTTTTTGATCTATTCTTTTTATTGGTGACCATACTACTATACTTGGAGATAAATTATTTCTATTCAGAAATGATGCGATGTTTCACGCCAGTACATACCTTATTCTTTTTAGCACTGAAATTGTTTCATGGGACGGTATTTGATGATTGTTTAAAAAAAAAAAATAACGTCATAGCAACTTGATCATTTTTTGTACTAAACAAAATTTTAACTTTCCGATTTTACACTATGTTGAAGTCAAACATGCGACTTTTGGAATAAACAGATGTCGTGTCTTACCTCACTGGCATTCGTTCACAAAAAAAAAATAAATAAATAAATAAATAAATAAAAAAAAATAAATAAAAAAAAAATAAAAGTAATAATAATTTGAATTTTGACATTTGGAATTCAAATTTTGTTTTTCGCAATCAAGAGTGAGCTTGTGTGTATGTAGGCGTGTGTGTTTGTGTCTGTGTGCAGGCATGAGTGTGTGTGTGTAGGATATGGACGCAACCTGGAGACGGTTTTCCCTAGAGGAGAAGCATCGTGAGGCCGGTCGACGGTGTTGCTGCAGGGGTAGGCGGAGGGGGGGGGGGACAAAACCATAGGAATTCAAAACAGTCAAATGAGAACAATAAGCAATGTGATTGCTCAAAAAAAAAAAAAGAAAAAAAAGTCTTAAAAATGAGGTACAGTTGATTTCTCCTGAAAAGAATATTACTGATCCAATGAGACATTTTTAATGAACGTGAGTAACTTTCCCAAAGAAGTCACGTGCATTTTTTTTTCAAATGAACGAAGTCAATGTACGGGTTAAAAAATGAACGGTCCTTTGATGAACGGATCTTCAGTCCCTCTCTCCTAAACATTTTGCAATGCGGCCCGTGCCATGATCCCCCTCTCCCCTCCTATGTGGTTCTAAGTGAAGTAATTTTCACAACTGTATATTGGAAGAGAAATTTGAAATCGTACTCCAAATAACGTTGCCACTCATGATTTTCAAAATACCGTCTGCAAAGAAGGTTGAACCTCTGGGTTTAAAACCCAGTGCATTACCATTCGGTATATTTAAAGGCAGAAAGTCCATTTACTTAATCGAAACCAAAACCCTTCCTTACATCTCATTTGTAACAATAATAATTAAGTTTGTACATTTTAATTAGATTTAATTAATTTATTACAAAAGCACTCCCAATGCTTTAGCATTAAAATATGCTCAATACCGAACAGCAATTCGAAACAGCTAAGGAAAATGCCACGAAGAATAATACTACTCCCCTCAACACAGTGTCATTCGTAGTCCGCGGCGTTTCTCTCTTTATTGATTACACTAAAGATCTAATTAGATGCGTAAAGAGCTAAAAGGCTAGGGCTTTCTTGAGAAAATGGCTCGTTAAAATGTAAAATCTGTCAACGCCAGCTGTTTCCGGAAAACTACACAACTCCATCGAAATAATTTCATTTAGAAGTTTCCGATTTTTAAGTGTTGTCAATTCTGAGGTTGAAAGCGCAGGATAATAAGGTTGTATTTTTAATAATGTTAAACTAATGTTTTTATTTCGTAATGTTTGGCAAGTTGCAAAATAATTATTGAAAATTGATTTGTGAAACGAATAACTCGTGGTTTGTTTAAGAGACTGTTGTAGTTTTACTATTACTAATAAGAGCTGAAAATTTTAGCAACTGGACAATCGGCACACAGACATGATAATATCAAATAATTTATTACTTATATGTAATTTATAATTTAAGTATATCATCCTCATATATCGGGTGAGTGCAGAAATTCGTGCGGAGTTTGTGAAAGAAAGTCATACAGTGATTAGGCAAGCAAAACTCTTTATTCAATAAATGATATATTCTCCATCGTTGTCTATAATCTTCTTCCAACGTTCTGGCAGCATACGGATGCCCCGATCATAAAAAATGCGTGGTTTAGATTCGAAGAACGAACACACGACGTTTTGTAAGGCATTCAAAGAGTCAAGTTTTTTTTCCATTTAAATGATTTTGCAATGACTGGAATAAGTGATAATCCGATGGTGTGATATCAGGAGAATACGGTGGATGAGTTAGGACATCCCCTTTCAGGCTGTTCAGTTTGCGTAGCGTCTGTCTTGAAACGTGTGGTCTAGCGTTATCTTGATGAAAGACTACGCCTTTGCGATTTGACAAACTCGGACGTTTCTGTTTGATTTCTCGGTTCAGATTAGTTAATTGACGACAGTACTTCTCCGAATCAATCGTTTGGCCGGCGGGGAGAAACTCAAAATAAATTACACCTTTGCAATCCCACCAAACACAGAGCATCACCTTCATCGGGTGCAAACTGGCCTTTGCCATCGCGTAAACATGTCACCTGCCTATTTCCATGTGCGTTTGCGCTGAACGTTGTTGTACAGGACCCATTTTTCATCGCCCGTCACTAATCGATCCAAAAACGGCTCGTTTTTGAGCCGCTGGAGTAAAAGTACGGCAGCAGAAATTCGCTGGATTTTGTTGCTCTCGGTCAACAAATGGGGCACCCATATATTGAGCTTTAAATCAAATCCGTTTTTTTTTTTTTTTAACGCCGAAAAGCTGTTGATCGGTCAACGTTAAGTGCTGTAGCAACTTAATCTGTTGAAATTCGCGGAGCATTCTAAACTAAAGAACGCAAAACGTCGTCATCAATGTCGGAAGGTCGACCTGAGCGTGGCTCGTCTTCCAGCTTAAAATCTCCGCAACGAAATTTCGCAAACCATTTTTCCACTGTTTGTTTGGCTGGTGCTTGATCTTGATAAGCGTCTTGAATGTTTTTTACGGCTGCTGCAACATTTATTCCCTTCCGAAACTCATAAAGCATAACATGTCGTAAATGTACTTTATCAACACTCATTTTAAAAGTAATCTTTCTCGAAGTAGTTTGTATCTGCCCAAATTATTTTGATTGGAATGAAAGCTGCACATGTCACCTTTCCAACGATCTGACTTACGTAGATAGTGCTATTAATGACAACACGTTACACCCGTTCTAACGCCATCTATTGCAACTCCGCACGAACTTTTGCACTCACCCAATATATATATAATAGCGAATTCACTAATCAAGTAACTCTGACGTCACCAACAATGAAACTCGCGCCACGGATAATTTGATAATATTTTTTGATAATGTTTGACATTGGCAGGGAGATGCTTTATTTTGACAAGGCTGAACTGGATCCGGTAACTTAACTGATTTACTGTTAAAACTCATTTTAAGAGAATAAAGAAACGAAAAAGTGGTCAATGAACGCTATCGATTGGAGTTTAGTGTTAATCCATTGGAGTTAGGGTTAAAATTTCAACTATCAAAATCTCATCAAACAGGCAATTGCCGCGTTCAAATGTAGAAACAATTTTCACCCGTCATACCATGACGGGCGATTTTCTATTAAGATAATGATAGGTAAGACATGATAAGTTTTAAGCAATGATAACTTCACTGTAAATACGAGGGACGTTTTTGAAGAAAAGTCCGTTTTGAAATAAAAAAACAACGAGTACAGTTAGAGCAAAGAAATTTATTTCACAAAAATCTACCACCCTTACACTACATTTCGATATTGCTCCCGTGATTTTCCAAGCATTCGTCATAGCGTGGCACAGGTTTTTGTTTACTTATTCGTAGAAAATTGCCGTCTGTGTAGTAGACCATGAGGTAACATGTTATATGAGTTCATTATTGCTGTTGTGCCACAGACCACCTAGGAAAGACTTTAGATGCCGAAACAAATGAAAGTTGCTGCGAGCGAGGTGGGGGTCGACCAGAGGATGTTAAAAACGTCCCAGCCAAAGCCCTGTAAGAGTCCTCATGGTTGACTAAACAGACAGCAACTTTATACGATTAGGTATACAAAAGCCTGTACCACGCTATGACAAATGCTTGGAAAATCACGGGAGCAATGTCGAAAAATAGCATAAGGGTGGTAGATTTTTGTGCAATAAATTTCCTTGCTCTATCTCTACTCGTTCTTTTTTTATTCCAAAACGGACCTCACTTTTTAGAATACGCCTCGTAATAAAGAATTTTTTTACTGCTAAATAATTTAACTACTTCTTACAGTAATGCATTATTTTGTGTAAATACGCTAAAGGTGAATTGTACGGGACCTATAACATTCATGTTACTTGCTGGCGTTTTTGCGGGTGTGTTTACCTTCAATCATTCAACATTTAAAAAAGTCAATTGTTCAGTTCAATTTGACGTTGGACAGATGTAAGCAAAGTTTCAAAGATTGACGGGGGGACTTTGCGACAAATGAAAATAGACATAAGGTCGCTGAATTTTAGTTTTTATGAAAACAGTTGTCGTATCACACTGATTTTTTTTTGGGGGGGGGGGAGGTAAAGTCATTGAAATAGATAAAGATGATTTTTTTTGAAGGAGCAAACAATGAAAATTAAGAAGTATTCGCAGCTTAAGGATGTAATAACATAATTTTCACAAGTTTACCTCACCTGGCGGTGTAATTTTGTCACAACAACTATTCTGCCGTGCTAAGCACAGATGTGGTATCTGCACATATTATCAAAATTGAGTTATTGTCACCAGGTGGTCGTTAGTAATTTAATTTACCTAAATCTCAAGTTTTTTGGCAATTTGTAAACGCGAAATATTAAAAAAAGCTTTAAGAAAAAAAGTCGTAACTGCAAATTTGCTTAGTTTGATAAGGCAATTTGAACGAAAGTGGCAAATACTAAGCCTTTAATGTGGTATCTGCGCAGTTACCACTTTTTTCCTTAGTAATTTGTAGATACGACTTTTATACCTTAATAAAGCAGCAAATTTAATAATGTAGCAGTTTATTGTAACACAGAATATTAAAATTAGTTTACCGTTGAAGAGTTGAAACAGGTTGATAATAAAAACTAATACAACTTTGCATAATTGTTAAAGTAAATATTCAGCTTTTTCTATTTAAATGGTTATTTAAAATGCGAATTCTAAAGATGAAATGCATGTAAAATATTCACTAAATCTTTCATGCAAAAAAAAAAAAAAAAACGCATTTCATTCTAGGGCCAGTAATATTTTTATTTAAGTATCGTCTGCTGCCAAAATTATCTTCATGCTCGGTAAAAATGAATCTAGAAAATAAAACATTATTTAAAAAAAACACATTCTTTGAATATAAAAAACAGAAAATTGTTATGGATTACAATTTTAACTGTCCGGAGTTTTGAAAATGGTATCTTTCAGAAGATAGATTCTGTTAGATTTGTATTACTAAATAAAGCGAAACAGCTAAGTCCAAAGAATGCAGATGTTTTCAGTATTATTTAATGATACATTGAGCACGTTTTTCTAAGCTACTTTTGTCGTATCTGTGCAGATACCCCTAAAAATGCCTAGTAATTGTCGCTTACGGTGCAAATAGCTTAATATATGGAAAGGTTTTGAAAAGAAAATTTGTCGTAACTACATTTATTAATTTTAAATTAAGATTTTTACAAAAATACTCTCTTATAGTTTTTAGATAAGTTATTTACGAAACAACTGCCGCAAGTTGAGCATTTAATTAAGTTATAAATCAAAGAAACGAGTTGTAAAACTTTAATCATCAATTTCTCATTTTGAGCTCTACTGCAGATACCAAATCTGTGCTTAGCACGGCAGTATTATTTTGAACTGAATCGTAAATTAACATTTAATTTGTGACTATACGTTATTATATAATTGAAAAGTGAGTGACGTATTAGTAAATATATCTGAATTTGAAGCATTTTTACCCGGGTTAAATGAAAAAACTCAAAACACCTCTACAAAGCAACTTTCTCTTAATTAAAAATGAAAATTTGTCCTTTTTACGTGCTTTAAAATGTATGTTTGAAATAAGTCACAGCATATACCAACTGAAAATTCGATTTTACTACTGTCAAATATCGATACTGGAAAAGGTAAAGTCGACTCGTTCAGTTCGAGACACAATTCCTTTTATTTAACTGTAAGCTAATCCTTATGTATATATAATAGCCAATTCACTGATCGAGTAATGCTCCTGACGTCACCAACAATGAAACGCGCGCCTTTGTATGATAATTTGATAATATGTTTTGCCAATGTTTGACATGCAGGGAAATGCTTTATTTTGACATGGCTGAACTGGATCCGATTACTTAATTGTTTTACTGGTTTACTGCCATTTTAGGAGAATGAAGAAACGAAAAAGTGGTCATCAATGAACGCTACCTACTGGAGTTTAGGGTTAATCCACTGTATTATGGGTTAAAATTTCAGTTATCAAAATTTCACCAAATAGACAAGTGCTCCGTTTAAATGCAGAAGCAATTTTCACCCTTCATACCTTGACGGGAAATTTTCTAGTAAATAAATAAAACAATTTATTTACCTGGGTTTTAAAACTGACAGATGAAAGCGTTAAAAAATTGATTTTATTTGTTATTTTTTAACAAAACAATTGCTATTATTAACTCACATCACTTACAATTTACAATACTATTTTGTTTAAACTTCCGTTCACTTCCTATTAATGCTTTATTATTTCACACAGTCATCTTTAACCACAAAATAACAGTAATTTTTCACCGTCATTTCATTTTGAGTACGAATTCTTTTTCTATGTTATACTTCCTCTTCAATAAACTATTTATACGAACATTTTGTATTCCTCACAAAAAGTGCTTTCACTAAACTACCGAGTTGTTAGTTCAGAACGCATAAAAATGTTTCTCCGAATTACGCTTCTGACGCTTATTTTTCAAGACATTATTTTAACAAAAGAAAATAAATCAGAATTTTTATCGGATGCGTTTACTATATAGCTGAAGCCTTTTAAGAATGAAAAGACACTTTTTTAATTTGGATGCAAATGGACAATATGTTGCGACTTGTTTTGGTTAATTCCATTTGTTTCATAAGAACATTTCCACGTCTTTTGTTCAATCAAGCATAATCTAATTTATTCGCTTTTGTATATGTTTGGATGGAAATGCGTAGTCAAAAGCACAACGCTTTTGTATTAGATACATTTTGTGCAAAAATTATGAGATAAAAAAAGCATTTAAGCAACTCTTTGAACTAATTGAATTTGCTGCATTTGGAAGGAAAAGTGACTGAACATTTAAATTATCATGATTTTATTTCGAAAACTGTTTCGAGCATAACAAAAGAATTACAAACTTTTCATGTATTAATTCTATTTATTCCATTAATATCCGAAGCATATATTTTTTTAAATGCAAGTTCATTGATTATTTTGCTTAAAAGGGTAAAAAACTGTCTTTACTAAATTTTGACATTTATGGGGAAGAAAACATGAAGTTACCCTTAGAATTACTTTATATTTGCGTTTAGCTTTATGTTATAAATTTAAAAATTCCGTTACAGATGAATAAAGGTCACTGAAAGCAGCTGATTGATGATTAAAATTATGAATTTTAATTGGATTGATCCCGAAATTTATAAAAGTTTATTTCTGAAAGAGCATGCTTAAAAACATAGCCTTAAACCATTTTTGAAATAATTGATCAAAGTTTTATATATTTAAACAATTATTTTAATCGGTGAGCAGATTCAATTTCATTTTTACGCTTCTGCGCATGACATCACATGTGAGTAAATGCCATTCACTGATGCCATTAGAGAAGATCGTAATATTTAATCTGCTTCTCTATTCTTATGTACCGGCAACGCGGTTGACAGCAAGTGGAGCGCAATACTAAATTCGCTTCTTAATTATCATGTACTGGCAACGCGTAAACATTCAGCGCGCCAATGGAATAGCATGCCAAAGTACTTTACTTGTGACGTCATAAAGAACATGCCTTATTTCTAAAATCGCACATAATAAAAAATATATTTTAAAAAATGCTGCGGAAATTAGTTTTTTCCTGGCTCCATGCTGTTTTTTTTTTTTTTTTTTCATATTCAGTGATTAAAAGCACTACTTTTGACTGAAGGAAACAACCCCATTCTGTTACGTAGTCAACTCAACCCAAGGGACCGGCTGTAACTTTCAAGCTATTAGAAGTTCGAGTTTGGAAGTTCCAACAGCCTTTTCGAGAGTTTGAGGAACCGATGAAATCTTCAAAATAAAGGAATATTCGAGTTATAAGGTTTCGAGTTATCGACAGTTAACTGTACTTCAGGAAAAATTGTTCACAAAACGGCAATAAGCTTTCTGCTTTAAACTTTAATGAAGCTATAGATGAATAAATATTACTGATAATAGCTGGTAACTGGTTAAAAGGTCTCTATGTATAATCCAGTTGATTGCGTCAGAAAAAAATACTAAAAAATTCGCATTTAGGTCTATGTTTTAGACGGAAAAATTCAGTTATAGATGAATAAAAATAACTGTTAGCAATTGATATGTTCTTAAAAAAACTAAATAAAATCATGTAGGCTGCACCAGAAAAACATATTAAATATATAATCGCTTTCTTTTAACTGGAGTATCCATAGGAAACCTCCTATTAAATTTCCGACTCTTATTTGATTTATTTATCAAGTTTAAACTGTTTTTTTTAAGTTTAGCTTTTTTACCTGTAATTAGAGTTTCTGATGTTCGCAACTTTCAAAAAACAATCTCAACAATTATCAACAGTAATACGCAGCCTGATAGAAAAGGTTTAGTTATACCAAGTAACGCAAGTAAGTTCACAATTTTTTGTTCGAAAATTTTATGAAAAAAAAACTACGGAATACATTGTTTTGATAATACGCATGCATGAGAAAACAGTAATATGCTGTTATGCAACTATATTATCACTATATACTGATTTTACGATACAGGTTTTCATGTCCCATGGCACCTTGAAGGACTTTAGGTACTCCTTAATTGTATTTGACTACTTTAACTTTTCAACAGTGTTTGACATTGTTTTGAACATTTCAAAACCGTTTTTAAAACTCAATTTATGGTAACCGAAACATCCCAGTGGCACTGAATAGTTGTAGAGATTCTTAATTTTTGTGCCAATATGTGGTTTTAATATTGACTGGGAAATATCACTTGAAAATACTGTTACTCTGTTGTCTATGTAAAGTTAAACAAATTAATTCAGTTTTGAAGCTAAAATTACAGAATGTAGAACTCCTTGAATGTTTTTTTTTTTTTGGTTTTCAAAGTTATTTCTCAGATATCCATTTCTATAGAATGGTACACATTATGGGTTCAGGTAGAACCTCTATAGATAAGGGTCTTAGGTTAAGTTAATAAAACACATGAGAAAGCTTAGAAATAAATAAATTAAGCAATAACTAAAAGACATGATTCTTTTTCAATCTTCTCTACTTCAGTTACTAAACTTGAATTTTCTGTTGATATTTAAAATTCTATCTTGTCTTTTTATATTATTATTATTATTATTATTATTATTATTATTATTATTAATTATAAGAATAATAATAACTATTATTATTAAAAACTTGTTTTCTCCTTTACTTTTTTTCTTTTTTAGTATTAGAAAAAACACTAAGTTGAAGAAGGATCGTCCGACAAAAAAGTTGAATAATTCTTTAAAGAATCGATATTCACAAAAACTAAATAAATACCTGCTAGTGATACGTGCCGTTCAATTTGGTAAATGGTGGCCTTGCTATTTAAAAAAATAGTACAATTTGATTTTCTGCAAATGTTTCAGTTAAGTTTTTGAGCACCTAACTGATTTTTTCTATTAAAAGGTCATCTTTTATTTGTTTATGTATTTACTTATTAACTAATACAATTATAATTTTTTGGTAAATCCCTATTTTTGATTCTGTTTAAAACTGCAATATTACCAATGTAAAATTTAAAGCGTTGCCCCTGAAAGAAGGAATTGTTATGTAAATTTCGCTTGAATTGAAATAAAATAACATAATAGAGTTTTGAAAAAATCACCCTGAAGTAGACGCTCCAATCATTCTAATGAAAGTGGCTAAAACTTGACTGCCTCTTATTATAGGAAAATCAATGTGTGCCAAAATATCTGAAAATATGCAACAATCAATAAAATCAAAACCACGGCTTAAAAACTGTTATCTCAATATCTTTTACGCTTTGAACCATTAATCTCTTTCTGTATACTTTAATCAAACTTTAACACGTGAAAAATCCGCTTAAAATATATTGCTTTACAATATGTACCAGGTTCAATGAATGCAAGCATAAAGCCATAAAGTTATTGTATTTAAATGATGAATCATTCAAGAAGGCAGGCCATTGTGCACATTTTCAAAGATATTCAACCTGAGCTTATGTTTAATTGTAAAAAAACCTGTAGTCCTGTTTTTTTCCCTGAAATTTCTGAAGCTCAAAAAAAAAAAGAGTAAAATTGTATAAATGAAAAGGATTATTACAGGTTTGACTTTAGAGGATTTGAGTTCTCAGAGAAAGCTTCAACAATCTACAAATCTAGACAAACAGATGTTTTTAATTGCATCTTCCGTCCATAAAAGATGAAGAATGACTGCGCCATTTTCAGCAACAGAGGTTCTAAGAGATTAAATAAATCATACTGTAATAAAATGGTCATTTCTGTTGACCTCGCACGTGCCTTCAAGGGTTAGGACAACGCTTTCTACATCGTAAATTATACCTTCACTTGCAGACATTATTTCTTGGACGCATGGCATTCCATTAACAATTACTAAAACTGTTCGGAGCAATACAGTTTCGCTTGAAAGACACCTAACGATAGTACCTATTATATAAAGAAGTTGAAAGAGAAGTATAAATTGAATGAGTCGCTGTAAATGGTCTGTGTTTCTAAACGAGTTGAATGGTTAAGATATGTTAGAATGGCTTTTTATGTATAAACGTCCAATTAAAACTGATGCATTTTAATGGCCTAAATATTTTACTTTTAGAAAAGCCGAGATCAAAAACCTGTTTAACCATTAACCTTTTTGCTTCCATCTTAAAAATATTCTAAATGCTTCTCTTAAACAAAAATCGTCTGATTTTACAAAAAGTTGCCAATCTCAGAAATAGATAAAGAAATTCGATTAAAATTAACTCTTAGTTTTTGGAGTGTTATCGTATTTTTTAGCCACTCTGTAGATACTTGATTTCGAATGTGCTGTGTTGATGAAAACAACACTATTGTATTTAGTTTCTTACTTCACTTACGCTAATGTTTAACTATGTTTTTCTCGTGATTTTCACCTTACAATCATCAGCATTTTTGGCAGCAATGCTTTATTTCAGATTTGAGAAATGTGCACATCGTGCTTGGAAATTACTTTCTTAATCTACTTAAACCATACTTCAAATTAGTTTTCTGTTGAAAGTAGTTACTTGATTTCAAATATTTTGATATATTTACTCTAATGTTGCCAAAAATGACATTACTTTAACGAGTTAATTACTTAATTAATCTTGAACTCTGGTTTTCATTTACGTATTCATTAGTATTTTTTTTTTTTTTTTGCTCAAATGTTATATCCAGATTTACAGAAATTTTCACATATTGCTTGGAAATTACTTGATTAACATCCTTGTTCAAAATAAAAAATCAGGAACTCCCCTCAAAATGCAGTTAATGAGAAAAAAAATTATGTGTGCATTTCACCTTGATTATGATAATGTCTTACACAGTGTATAAGCCATCGTAAATCAATACTGACTTCCATCATTTCAATGCTGTTAATTCTATTTTGCACTAGAAAGTATTTTAAAAGCTAAAAATGTTACGTAACGCCTATTTGTAGTAAAGTGAGATTTATTGGAATGAAAAAATATTTACCTATTATTTAAATTTTAATAAAATTTAAAACTTCCATCCTTTAACTATAATTTACTATCAAATATCAAAAACGAATGTTTAGATTTTAAATACAATCATGTGTATTTCACTTAGTATCCAGTAAATTTTCTAGCAATTAATAAATCTATTAACTGTTTTAACATTTTGATTTAATTTAGCTTTAAAATTTTATCTTTGTTTTTAAAAATAAAACTTGCCTCAAATAGAAGCAACATAAAATTAACGTAATTCATTTAATTTGGCACAAACATGCTTTGCTAATTTTCTCTAGAAACTCAGACTAATTTTCTTCCCATCATTGCTTTCTCGCTACAATTTCAGCTGAAAAAAAATCAAACATATTTTGGAGCGACATGAAAGTACTTTCTAGACATAAAATCTTTTGAACTAAATGTTAAAAGGAATGTTTGCAGTTTTCTGCTCAATGCAATTTCTCGTAAGAGGTTTAAAGGTTAAGTAACCGTTGATTTGCTACGTTTGTTGGTGATTCTTCGATGAAGGATATGCGTTGGCCAAACTTAAACATATTCCAAACATAAATTTATTCCTGAAGAATGTTTAATTAAATACTGTTCAGTAATTATTTAGAAAATGTGTAATTTTTGTTTATTTTCAAAGCAAAGCAGTATAGCGTTAAAGAGGACACTTGTGTGACTACTGGCGTGCACAGATGTTTATTTTGCTTAGTGAAAATGTATTGATAAGTTACATAGAGTGATTTATTATTTTTAATTCCAAAACAGCGTAATGTAGTTCATTTTGAAATGATATTTACAGGGTTCATACTCAATACAGATAAAAAAATTCTGACTTTTCCAAGACTTTTTCATGACTTCATAAAAATTTTCATGACCCTCATTACAAAAAGAGAATAGGGCTATTTAATGTCAAACTGTACAATTTTCAGAAATAGGCATAAGCAAAATTTTTATGTGAATGCCATTACCTCATTGAAACACTTACTTGTGACTGAAAAAATATCAGTGCACACAGCAGAAACTAATGAATTATTCTTATTTGTCTTTATCATATAAATTTAAGTAAAGTAAAAGCATAGTGAAAGAATTATAACTATTTAATAAATAAGGCAGAATAGTAATGAATGGAACAAATGTTGAATGAGTCATTTCTAAGTTTCCAATAATGAATTTACTTCATAAAAATTGCCTTTTGGTGTCAACATTGCTTCTAATCATCCATGTAACTTGACAGTATTTTCATGCATTGAAGTAAAGATTTGTTTGTCAGTAAATTCATTTTTTCCAAACCAAATGTTTCAGCTGGCAACACGGATCAGTTTTGCGAGCCGTATGTTGGGCACCACTGTTATTAGAGTACGAGAATTCCCCTATTTCTATGGTCTATCACCTGACTAAAGTCTTCATTTTCTAAAAACCTTCAACGAATTTAGATAAACTCTGCTAAATTTAATGCTTTTTTTTACAAGTGGTTAACTCCGATGCAATAGAATTACACTTTTTGAGCGGGCGTGGCAAAATCAAAACATGCGTCCGCTACTACAGAATATAAAAGTATAAGAAGAGCAGAAAATAATGGTGAATTCAAAATTAGTGATGTCCCAGCAGTAAAATCACATCACAATAAAAGGCGGGTGGTTATTACAGAAGCGGATGCAATAGGATTCCTAAAGTCAGATTTTATTTTTGGGATCATTCAATTTTCGAGCATTAATAGCTTTTACTTGCACTACTGTTAAATCACTCAAGATTTCCAATGCTCTTTAATCTGCTGTTACTTTACTGTTGCTCAAGACATTTTTCCATGACTTTAAATAAATTTCCATGACTTTTATTGAAAATATTAATTTTCCATGACTTTTCCAGGTCTGAAATTTGTTAATTTTTTTCCATGATTTTCCAAGATTTTCATGACCCGTACGAACCCTGTATTTAAGTATCGAGCAACGCATACTTTTCACTTTTCCCCCCTTTTTTTAAAATTAATTTTTAGTTCCGAACTCGCGTATCTGGGATACATGAAGGCCCATGATGTAACTATTAAGTGCTTTTGCAGTACATTTTAAAGGATTTGTACTTCTGAAACAGACTTAGGAATTTAGTAAGCGTGTCTTATAATTATGCACAAATTACTAGCATTTTAAGTGAAAATATGGTTTACACTTAAATTCAAGAAGTAAATTTTCGTAATTATCTTTTGCTTTATTTACATCAAGTATACTTAACAAAGTTTAACAGCATTTCATGTCCTTTAAAACAAATGTAATACAAATAAAAAAATAAATGTCTTAAAATCGCTATAAAATGTGTAAATGTGTTCATAAACTATAATATACATACATATTTTTGAAAAAACAAAAACAAATGGGTTTTATGGGTTATTTTTTGAATTAAATAATTCAAATTAAAACATTAGCACATAAAGCACATTTAAAAAAAAAATGAAAATTCCTAGCCTGTAAAGGGGGTAAAATCTATACATATAATAAAATAAGATGTTTGTGTGTGTGTGTGTGGCGCGCTTCCCGGGGAAACGGTAAGGCCTAGAAATAGGAAATTTGGTATACGGGTACAGTTTTGACCAAAGATGTGCACCTCGGGCTTCGATTTTTGATATTTTAATTAGAAAAAAAGTTATTTAATGTTTTATGTGTTTTTTTTGCACTTTTTAGTACTTTTTACCTCCACACCACACCCCGAACCAATTGCAACACACAAATATTTTTTTGTACTATAGTGTAGAAAATTTAGTTTTAAAATATGATAAATGAAAAAATTTTGAAAATTGAGCAATTTTTGTATTTTTTATGAATTTTTGAAAAAACCTTTAATTTGCATTTTTTTCTGGGTTTTATTTTTTTCTAATATCATCCTGCGAGAAGAATCAAAGCCTCATTTCTGAAATTTAAGTTGGTAATAGTAAAAACATTTCGCCCTCTTCAGAAAAAAAATGTTCTTAAAAATATGCAATAGGTTTTCTTTTTTACAATTTTTTTAATGATGAACACATCATGTCTTTACACGCATCGGTCGAAAAAAGCGGTTCTTCAATCTTTTATGCTTGTGGCGTCACTACTTGGATTTCGATTCGATATTTACGATGGAATCTTAATCGCAAGAAATGTTAATCTTTTTTTTTTTTTTTTTTTGCTTTAAGCTTACTTCTACATTTCATGACGTGATGACCACGTGTTTTTCCGGCAGCGCTTGTTTTTTTTTTTTCTTTCCTTTATTATTATTTTTTTTTTGTTTTATTTAGGGATTGCGTTTATTTCTTTTTTCATCCCCCCCCCCCCCAAGCTGGATCTTTTGCTGTTTCTCTGTATTACGTTACATTTCATAGTTGTGCGCATTTAATTCAATAAAAACAGCGAGATTTTTTTTATTATTGTCAAACGCTACTTTTTGCACACTACGGGAAATTTGAGCTTTTTTTTTTTTTTTGCTCTACTTAAGTAAAAAAAAGGCGGTTTCTTGAGTGATCTTTGTTTTTATTACGAGATGGGCGGGGAGGCTAAAATAAATAGAGATGGATAAGAAAATTTAGAGATAGATCGTAAAGGTAGATAGCCGCCGAAGGCGGCAATCTTGGCGTAAAAATGTGAATGGCACAAAAAAAATAGAGATGGATTGATTAATACTGCTACCGATTTTATTTAAACAGCCGCCGAAGGAGGCAAACTTGAAGTAAAAAGGTAAATGACAAGTTAGCCAAACATCCGCCGTAGGTGGCTGCTTGCACAGAAAGGCGAATGGCGTAAGAAGGCGAACCAGCTGGTCGCCGCAGGCGGCTAGTATAGAATAAAATTAATAACAAAATTTAATGCAGGGGTTTATTCTAAATTCATTAACTTGGCGAAAATAATTTTTACCAAAAAACGTGTTTTAGAGAAGGAATTCTTAGTTGGTTTAATTTGGTAATAATGCGGTAAAAGGATGTTCCAATTAAAATCGACTCTCAGATGTAGCGATTAAATTTCGAATCATGGCGACCGAAAAGGAGTATTTTATTTGTCGTACCTTTCAAAGGAACGTGGTTTGAACTACCCCTCGAAAAACAGTCTAATTCCAGCATTTCCATATTATTAGTATTGATTTCAAAATGCATTTCTTCAAATAAGTCCAAAAATCATTTCTGCAGATATTGTCGTTTACCTGCTCACTGCAGATCAGTTTTTGAGCACAACTGTTGCTGAAATTTACTCCGACCAGCTATTTTAAATTATATTTTCTGTAAAAATTCTAAGTTTCTGTAAAAATCTATTTTCTGTAAAAGAAAACAACAACTAAGAAACTAGTCTTCTGGACTTTCTTCAGAGGATAAAATAAAACATATTATTGAACGAGTTCGGTTAAATACGTCAAATTAAATCAGTTTTCAGTAGGGAGTCCTTGAAAAAGAACGTCACAGTGCTAGACGGATGGTAATAGACGGGTGTCAACAGAAACGGAATTAAACGAATATGGACTGAAATTTATTAAAACGTAGTAGCACAGCACACAAGATATGCAATGGCGCAAAGAGGGGAGGGGGGGAGGTTACAAGCCTCCCAGAGGCATTGGTTTCAACATAAATGCGTATCCTGATACGGTAACTAAACATATGAAAAGACTGTCTTGATTAAAAAAAAAAAACCCAGAAGGTATTTTTGATCAAAAAACTCGCTCCAGAATTGTTTTCTGCCTGCGCTAGTGAAGATATGTAATGAACGCAAACGGTTTACTTGCTGTTGGAGTTACAGAAGAAGTCTGCAAAATTATGACTCAATGAGTCAGCCAATCAGCTGCACCAAGAGGAAAAACTTAAGTTTTTAAATACATTTTTAATTTCAATTGGGCATTAAAAAACAATTGAAACTCTAAAGATAACAATAAATCTATAAACGAAAACGCACAGTCCAATAGCATTCCCAGATTGATGTCTAAGGAAGAGCATGACATTAGACAGGTGTAACAAGCATGTTTTTTTCGTGAAGATCGTAAAACGTACAAAAGAAATCATTGCCGTATACAGGTCAAGAACCTTAACTGAAAATTTTTCAATTTTTTTAATTTGCATTTTTTTCATTTATCATACGTTAGTTTTATGGTAAAAGCTTTCGTATTACATTTCCACTGAAAAAAAAAAGCACGAAAAACAGTCTAATTCCAGCATTTCCCTATTGTTAGTATTGACTCCAAAACGCGTTTCTTCAAATAACCCAAAAAATCATTTCTGTAGATATTGTCGTTTACCTGCTGACAGCAGATCCGTTTTTGAACACAAATGTTGCTGAAAGTTTACTTCAATTAGCTATTTTAAAATATATTTTTTCCCATACCTGTATTCTTGCTTTACGATTTTTTTAAAAATTTATTTCCTCCAGATATTTATAATGTTTGTTCTTTTGGATAAAGGCAACGTTTTTTTTGTGTGTGTGTGTGTTTCGACGTTTAATTCGGCAATGCAAGAAAGTTGGATGTTGATATATGGGAAAGTAGGCTCGTTCAGTTCTTCACTTCTTGCTCCTATTTAAGAATTTGACCCTAGTTCCAAATAAATACTTTTAAGCAGTGATAAAATTAACGTCATTAAATTTTTCCACTAATGTGAACAAGTTCATTTTTACTAATAATAAAGCTGAAAGTATCTCTGTATGGAGGATGTCTGGATGTCTGGATCTCTGTGACGCGCATAGCGCCTAGACCGTTCAGCCGATTTTCATGAAATTTGGCAAAGTTAGTTTGTAGGACGGGGGTGTGCACCTTGAAGCGATTTTTCGAAAATTCGATTTTGTTCTTTCTCTATTCCAATTTTAAGAACATTTTCCAGAGCAAAATTATCATAAGATGGACGAGTAAATTACCAAGTTATCAAAACGTGGAACCGTAACATGGGTAAGCTAATTGGCGAGAAATTCACCATACATTATTTGTAAATATACAGACGAACCGAAAGACTTGTAGTTTTTCTACTACGGGCGAAGTCGTGTGGTACCACTAGTAAGAAATAATGTGCGATTAAAGTAATCCGAATTTATATATATGCATTATTTTCTCTACTCTGTTTTGCATTTCTTGTTTCCCTAAATGCAAGAGATTTAGTTCTTACTTGTTTTCGTGCTTGAACACCCACTTCCATACAACTGTAGTAAACACATAAACATCTACTTGTCACCGCAAACCAAGGTATCGATCTAATTTATTTTCTTTCCGTCAAAGCTTATTTTTATATTACTTTATCCGAATCCCTTTGTTTATCTTTCTTGGTATTTCAATTATTGATTACTTTTAACTTTTTTAATTATTGGTTATTTATTGAGTTATAAGGACTCATTTATTCTCTGATCGCGCATAGGAATTTTTAGTTAAAAGGTTACCAATTAAGTTTCTTTTTGACTTTGTCTGCTAAATATGCATTAAATAGTTTATCTTATGGTGTTTATTTTTTATTGACATCATATGCTACTTGAAGTTTTAACTATTTGGAAATAACTGAATGAAAAAATGTATACCAATTGGTTACATTACATGTTAGTAACCTTCCGTTATATAAAAAAAAAAAAAAACAGTTATCAATGCGTATGAAATAAGTATTTTTAAAGCGGAATTAAACTACATTGTCAAAACGTGATCATTTACAGAATTTTCCTTCAAACATTTTCACAAATTTTAAAATTTTGCGTCTTTATGCTGTAGTTTAAAGAAAGTATTTATTCTGATACGTAATGATGTCTTGTAATAAAAATACTAAACTCACACATATAAACGCATTTTATTATTACACAAAAAAAGTAAAATTCCTGAAATTTTTGAAATCGGGGAAAAAGTTTTTTTTTCTGGAAAAATAAGAAAAAAAAAAGACAAAATGAATATTTACAAGTTTTAATGCAGTTTATTACTTATATTTTTATTTTTCCTCATAACAGACATACACTTACACTTTTACTGGTAAGAAGTTAGCCTCTCTGCTTCCTAACTTCCGATAACTTTCTAAATTCAAGACACCAAAAAATATACAAATTAGTCAAATCACCATTCAACCGTTAATTTTGAGTAGGATGTGATTATTCTGAATTACAATATCGAATTTTGACAAAACAAATTATTAAAAGAGAAAGATGCTTTCTCAAAAAGTTTTTACATGCATTTTATATATTTGTATGTAAATCTTTATACATACACATTAAAGAAAAATATATAAACATTTTATCTTAAACATTTACACTAACTGATACTTTTTATAAAGTTCTGTCTGGTATATAATACATTTACAGTTTTAGAGGGAAAAGTCGTGCAAAATAATAATTCTTTTCGTGCATTAGGACATTAACTCATCTTGCACACATCTTGCATTGTCAAAGTTAGCGTTTTTACGTCAGATACTGAGCAGGAAAAGATATTAAAAAAAAAAAAAACATTGGAATCAAAACTTTGATTATAAAAACTTGACGTTCCGTATGGCTGTTTATTTAACATAAAGTATAGTTTCATAATGCACTTTTCTGATTTTCTATGAAAAATGGTTTTTAATGCTGTGAGGTACGATAAAGAAAATACTTTTAAACTTTCCCTAACAAATTTCTTTAGTGGTATTACGTTTTTCCTTTAACTCACAGAAGGGTTTTTATTTAATCTGTTCTTTCAAATTTGTTATTGATATTGTCAAAAAATAATACATAATTTTGAGAAAGTACTCCAAAAATATTAAATAAACAACAGAATAAGTTAGTTATTATGTATGGAAGAAAGCTTAAAAAGTTGTAACTTTATAATAGAAAATCAACCAAAAATACTAAAAATTTGAAATGTACTTACATTTTATACTTAAGTGCTCTGTGATGCTTCGTTATTGCAGCTATAACTAGTTTAAATGGGAAATAGTAATTTTAACATTAATAATGAAGTGCCGATGAAATGAAACTTTAAAAAATGATAAGCGTTTTGTGTATGACAACATTTCACATCTTGAAAAAAAAAGATAGTCTGCACATTTAAAAAGAAATTAACTCATTATAATTCTAAAGGACTTACATTACAGTCAATCATTATATATATATATATATATAAAAAAACATCGCATTTTTTTGAACAAAATTAGTTACAAAAAGAAGTAGTAAAAATTTTTTGTAATCGTGGAAGTCTCTGGTTTTTAGATTTCATCGGTAATTATCTTTTGAATTGATAAAAGTATGTGTTATTTAATAGACCATATTTTAAAAAAGAACAATTTTAAAAAAAACTCAAGGTGAAAAAGTTTATAATCATAAAAGATTTCGATGTTCAACTGTTAAATAACTAGATGCGTTATTTAATTTGCAATTTGAGAAAAACATTCAAAAAAAGTTTTATGATCGCAAAAACTTTCAATTTTCCGATTTCAACGGGAATAATTTTTTTATAAGTTAAAAATATTTTTAATTCAGTAGGTCATGTGAGATTTTTAGAGTTTTTTTAGGCGTAAATCTATTTTCATGAAGGTTTAAAAATGAAATTCAAAGTTAAATTTTAACATTTTACTGAAAATAAAAAAGAAGACTTAGTATTTGCTCTCTACTCAAAAGCAGAGTCCAATTACGCACGCGCCTTTTGTTACCAACAAAAGAGCTAATTAAGTTTAAGGCAATGATTTGGTAGAAATTCTCGCAAAGATGCCTTTCCTGGAGGTATTCAGAAATTTATCGCTTAGTTTTGTCAAGAAAAAATTCTTTCCCATTTTCTCTAAAGGGTGTCAGAACTCATTTCATATTGAATGCGCTTTGCTAACAGACAAGTTTGGTTATCAGAAAGTTTTCTGAACTTAGATGCTTCAGGGATGCTTATTTGCGGAACTGATTTTTATCAATGCGAGAAAACTGGGAAAGTAATTAAATTGGGCAGAATTTCTTGAGAAAAATAGCCACCATAGAAATAAGTCATTAACGATTTTGAGGTAGGCTATTGTTCTGGCATAGTTTTCAAAGGAAGTAATCAATATTCCTTTCATATTTCCGTAAAAAATTCCATTCATGTATTAGTTAGGTTTGTTTAACTTCTGTTATAATTTCTTGAAAGAAAGGTGTATGGTATAGATATTAAAGTCATTTTTTCCCGATTTTTTTTCCTTGCAGTAGAAGATAAGTTAATCAGCTGCACTGAAATGACTTTTTATTAATTAATAGTATTTGCATGTGATTACCCGTGTTGTATGCTTGCAAGTTTGCGTAAAATATTACAAATCAGAAAAAAAAAAAATACTGGAAAAGTTATACTTGGGAAAAAAAACAAACTGCATGTTTGTTTGACTAATAAGAAACTTTTACTGGAAAAAGATAAAAATACAAAATATGCATTGGAACTGTCCATAAATGATGTCACATTTTTTCAACAAATTGCCAGCCATTGAAAAATGTCACGTTTTTTTCAACATATCGCCGCATCTCCATAAATGATGTCACATTTTCTTCTACATATTTTTGCCTCTCCATAAATGATGGCACATTTTTTTTTAAATATATCCTCGCCTCAGAGCAACAGTTAGTCATCTAAATCAAGAAATAACAATAAGATATCCTACTGTAGTTATCAGGTGACGATATTTGTCACAAAGTGCCACACTTCCGCTAACCCCTTCCACCCTCCCCCTAAAGTGGGAAATTATTTGTAGACGTTCCTATACATTTGGCTTCCTGGGTGCTATTCACAACATGAGGAAATCCTTCACCACTAGTCTGGTCTTCTCCGTCGAATGAAAATCTTAAGACTTCATGGTAAAAAGTGAAGGTTTCAGGAGAAAAATTCATCAGAAATACATTCCTTACAAATACTGAAAATATTAATACAAAAGAAAATGTATTACATTTAGGCATTCAAAAGGAAAGAGCCTGTGTTTTGCATTAAAGCAAAGGTTGTGGCCAGTAAAGTGTACTAAAATCAACTATAAGAATACTTCGAAGGAATTTCTGATGCGTTACCAACCAGGAAGCGACACGACTAGCACAGTAATGAAAAGTAGAAATAAATAGCTATGGGAATAGCATATTCAGCCATATTTTTGACGCAAACAGTTTTTGCCCTCGTCTTTCCATTATCAAGACATAAGGTCCTTAAGTCAGCCGAAATTTTAAGAAACGCGCCAAATTGGCGAGAAACGGATCATACATTTTTCCATTCTTCCATTACTCACCGAAACTCGCTAAATTTGGCAACTTTTCTTAAACTTTTGACAGACTTTGAGATATCATATTTCGATAACGGGGACACGTAGGCAAAAAACTTATGCGTCCAGAAACATGTTTTACTGAATCTCAGTTGGTTGTAAATTTAAACTTAGATATTGTTGCAAGTTTATGAAGCACGTTTTTGAAATTGCATTAAAATATGAATTAAAATGCAAACCAATCCGCCAGCTACTTTATACGGTCTCTTTGCGAGATTGGTGAAAACTATACTCGCGAAGCGATCACATTATCATAACCCCGCTCATCATTGCACCACTGTATCCCATAATTCCGACTTCAATTTCATCTCCTTTTTACCATAGGCGGAGCCTCTCTAAGTATATTTTTTACTACTCTATGTTTAATCATAACATGGGGAAATTACATGAAATTTATTGTTTTCCAACATAACTTTTTTAAACTAAGTTTTTTAGCAATAAATTATAACCTAAGTTGTTCCCTGATAATTTAGCCATCTATGGTGAAAAAATGGTTGAAATCCGTCCAGTAGTTTTGACGTTTACCCCGGACATCCGGACAGAAGTGGACCTTTATGTATAAAGATATGAAGAGTTAGCGGGGATTTGCTCTTGGTAAAAGGTAAAGAAATCGCATTTAGAATAAGGTGATGACTTAGTGCCGATTAGTGCCAAAATTGAATCAATGTCTGCTCCCGTTTAACTTCATTTGAGCACCTTTTTTTTCTTTCTGAATCTTTGCGGTATTTCTTAAGAAATAGCTGTTACAAAAAAACGAGAACTTTCGACTGCTCCATCCTCTTGGAGCTATTGGCGCGAAAATAGAAGTAGCACCTGGTACCCTCTAAAGCATACCTATCGACCAATTATTGTCTGAAGCTGTCCATTCCTTCTAGAGACAGCTCAGTTACGTATAACGAAGAAAACGGTAGATTGGCTGAACCGCTTTGAATGATTGGGCTCCAAAAACTAATTAGCATCCATTCACATAGGGGCACATATGTGTATATCTAATTTTGTTTGATTTCTGGCTGTAATATTTTAAGAGGAATGGCCACGAAAAATCGGTCACACATATGTCAACGCGATGCATGCACACACAAGTTTTTAAAAATGGCCTAAACGTATTCAGCGCATCCCAAAACTTATAAATCTGCAGAAAATTGAAATTCAAAAAGTTTCAAAGAGGAACCCAATGTTTCCTACTATATATTAGACTAGCAAAAATACCCGGCGTTGTCTAAGTCAGTAATATTTATGAGAAACAATTGTTACTTGCACTTGTTTTCTGTTTTAAGTGAAAGAATTTAAAATACACCTTTTTGACGTGATTAAAAATCGAGCTTCTTCCTTACTCATAAAACTAAAACAACAATAAGTATAGAGAGAAAAATAGTATTTATTTAGAAACGAAAACACAAAATTTAAGCATATATAAATTTGAAGAATTTCCGAAATATGAAATAAAACTTCACATGTTTAAAAAAAAAATTATCAGTTAATACTTATTTTTTTTTTACATGGAACCTTACCTTCTCTGTATGTCTATTGAAGTACAAACGGTTTGAAAAATGTTACCACGCCCTTAATCCCCTTATACTTGCTTTAGTAATTTTGAGAAATTTCAATTATTGTGGGTTCTTTGTGCGATTTAAAACGTTACCGAATTTTGCGGGAGTCGTTTTGGTATACCTTGGATAATGCTCCCTCTCCTTACTTTGTAAAACGGTATGTTACTTATTTTTGTTAAAGAGATATTGTCGCCAGATGCTGAGATACTTTTGGTCACCATAAAATGGCGCTAAACAGTTTCGCCCGAAATGTTTCCAAAATAAATAGTAAAATTTAGCGATTGTGTGAAATTGTGCAAAAAGAAAACTAAAGGAAGTCTTGTGCTGTTTATGGATTTGCCTAATTTAGCTGATGGATTATTTTACGTATTAAAAAAGTTTTAAAGATTCTTTTAATGGCGATATTTTTTTTACATTACAGCTGAGCTTCATTATTACGAAGTCTTTGGCTTCAAAAACAGTGACAGTTGAAAAAACTGCCAAATGCATCAGCTACTGAAATCTTTATGCAAAAATTTTGGCGAGATTTCTGCTGGTAGATTGGATAATGAGAAAGTGTCCAATCAGCACAAATAATAATAAAAAAACATTAATTGTATTAAGTTTCCATTTAATTTGAAAATAATCAGCCAAATCCATTTGCCAATCTCGTGGGAAAACGTTTCATTAAGATTTGACTTGAGAAAAGCCTTGAAAAGTCAGACGAAGCGCAAAAATATTCAATAATACAACAATTCTAGATATCAACTGGTAGTTGAGATGATACACTAAATAATGAATTGAGTTGATGAAAGCTTTCGAATATGGAACTAAAAAGCTTGTAACTCGTTTTTTAAAAAACTTAGAACTTTCTAACAGATTCCATCCTCAGCAAAAAAATCAGCGATTTCTATAGACACATAAAGTTAACACGTGCAAGTATTCCCCCCCCCTATATTGGGTCATTTATGCGAAAATTGGGACTTAAATTAGAATAAAAAAGGAACTATCAATCGGATATTTTTCGAACTGGTCTATAAACCTTTCTAGTACCAAAAAGAACAAACGGTGAAAGTTTCAGCCAAATCTGCCGGATACTTTCTGAGATCTTAAGGAACAAACACACACACCCAGACATATACCAACATCCATTTATATATATATAGATATGGGGGAAAATGTAAAAGAAAAAAAAACAATTGTTTACCAATTTCGTTCGGAAGAATAGAAGACCGTAGTATATTTTTGATGCGCATTAATTAAATTTTGTATAGAAAAGAGACTTGAAAAGAGATTTTTGCAGAAACTTGTAGTTTAAGATCAAACAAAAGTATTCAAGCTAAATAAGTCTCAATGGCAATGCAAACAACTATAAATATTTGTTTCTGAGTTTTTACACTTTGCTGCACTTGTAAAAGAAGCTAAGGAGCATAATTGAATTAGCAACGATATATGCTGCAACGAATAGTGCCTGAAGCTTATTTGCAAGTTAAACAATTTGCTTAGCAAATGTAGGTGTTATTTTTCGCCTTTGTAGAGAGCTGGGAAATTAATCGAAGTCAAAAGTATTCATAAAATAAGAACTCAAAATTTGCGAAAACGAAATATTTTGGTTTCGACTTAGACGAAGTTGTAAAAGAAGTTCGAAGATGGATAAAATTAAATACGTTATGTAAGTAGAGCCTTATTTATTTATTTATAAGAAAGCAAAACACCTACACGCATATAGAGGACGACGTACAAATCGTTTTGTCTCCGGACACACACAGGAAATGTTTACAACACAAAAGAAGGAAATAAAATCCAAAGCTACGGCAGGAATCGAACCCACAACCTCCGGCTTAGAAAGCGAAGCTTCTAGCACAGAGCCACGGAGGTCCCAAAATGCGCCGGTGCGTGTGTGTGGTGTGTGTGTGTGTGTTCTCTTCCTGAGCAAAGGGTTGTTAAAGCTTTTGTAAAAAATATTCTAAGTTTTAATAAATCGAATACATAGAAATGTTTCTCTTTCAAAATCAGTAATAATGTAGGGATTTATTAAAAAGGTTTGCCTTAAAACATGCTTAGCTGTCTACACTGAAGTGACAAAAGTCATGGGATACGTCTTAATATCGTGTAGGTCCTCCTTTCGCCCGGCGAAGTGCAGCAACTCGACGTGGCATGGACTCAACAAGTTGTTGGAAGTCTTCTGCAGGAATATTGAGCCATGCTGTCTCTATAGACGTCCACAATTGAGAAAGTGTTGATGGTGCAGGATTTTGGGCACGAACAGACCTCTCGATGATGTCCCATAAATGCTCGATGGGATTCATGTCGGTCGATCTAGGTGGCCAGATCATTCGCTGGAATTGTCCAGAATGTTCTTCAAACCAATCGCGAACAGTTGTGGATCGGTGACATGGTGTATTGTCATCCATAAAAATCCCATCGTTGTTGGGGTACATGACGTCCATGAATGGCTGCAAGTGATCTCCAAGTAGCTGAACATAAGCATTTCCAGTCACTGTTTGGTTCAGTCGCACCAGAGGACCAAGTCCATGCCATGTAAAAACAGCCCACACCATTATGCTGCCACAACCAGCTTGAACAGTGCCTTGTTGACAATTTGGGTCCATGGCTTCGTGGGGTCTGCGCCACACTCGAACCCTACCATCAGCTCTTAGCAACTGAAATCGTGACTCATCGGACCAGGCCACGGTTTTCCATTCATCTAGGGACCAACCGATATGCTCACGTGACCACGAGAGTCGCTGAAAGCGATGTCGTGCTGTCAGTAAAGGCACTTGAGTCGGTCTTCTGCTGGCATAGCCCAAGGAAGACAAATTTCGCCGCACAGTCCTACCGGACACGTCCCTCGTACGTCCCACATTGATTTCCGCGGTTATTTGACGCAGTGTTGCTTGTCTGTTAGCATTCACAACTCTACGCAGACGTCGCCGGTCTCGGTCGTTAAGTGCACGCGGTCGACCACTGGGCTTGTCCATGGTGGGATGTTATGCCTGAAATTCGATACTCTCGGCACACTCTTGACACAGTGGACCTGGGAATGTTGAATTCCCTAACGATATCCGAAATGGCATGACCCATGCGTCTAGCTCCAACTCACATTCCGCGTTCAAAATCTGTTAATTCCCGTCGGGCGTTCATAATCACGTCAAAATCTCTTCACATGAACAACTTGAACACAAATGAAAGCTCTGCGAAAGCACTGCGCATTTATACCTGTTCTACGCGATGCTACTGCCATCTGTATATTTGCATATTGCTATCACATGAATTTTGTCACTTCAGTGTAAAACTAGGTGTCGGAAAGAAAATGTAAAGAATAGGATCTTGGATAAATTTAATGTATGTACAGAAAATAAAATATTTATAAATTACATAGTAATTGAATGGTTTATTTTGCATACATATCTGTACACACAGATCACCTCATCTGTAATGCATAATGTGAATGCATATTCTGATACCTCTGCCCTGATTCAATGACGTTATGTATAGTTTAACTCTAATTGATGATTTAGATTTCTCATTATTTAGAGGGTGTTCGGAAAAAACGGGACCAAATTTTAAAGAGGGTTACAGAGCACGATAACGAGCAGAAAATTGAAATTACACAGTAATTGAATGGTATGTTTTGTAGATTGATCTACACACACATAGCAGCAAAATCTGCATTTTATTGATTAATCTGAAACTATTAATACCTTGATATTTCTATCCTGGTTTAATGAGGATATATGCCGTGTCTAATTACCTTTAACTGAAGAGTTAGATTTCTCATATCTACTTTAAAGCAACAGTAGGATATCTTACTGTTATTCCTGGGATTAGATATCTTAATGTTGCTCTGAGCTGGGTTGTCCTATTTTGTCCACCACGGAAAAAACCGCCGGAAAAAAACCTGAAAAAAACCGTCCCGGACAAAATGTCATTTTGTCCATTTCGTCCACTTCATCAGTAAACCGAAAGTTTTGAGTTAAAAATTTGAAGTTTGAAAATAATAAGTAATTATATAGATTTTTCCTATTCAAGTAATATTTTAATGTAAAAATTGCATACATAAGTATGTATATAAACAATTGATTGTAAAATATTTTAAAGTGAAAATTAAAAAGTAAGATCAGTTGAAGTTTATAGTGTGTTAATAAATCAAATGAGTGTTAAAAAAATTATAATGCATGTAATAACATTTATAAAACAAGCACATCAGCTGTAAATTTTAAGATGTTTATCTGTTATATGGAGGTTTATTGTTCATAATAAGTACATTTATAAAATTAAAAAGTAGAAATCAAAAGTTTTTAAAAATTAGAGTTTCATATTTAAAAAAACGTTGGCATGAAGTGAAATATGTTCTTGCAATGCAAATACAAATGTGATGATCAGCAACAGGCTCTGACTGGGCTGTTCCCCTAGTCAACTTCAAGGGAGCCCATAATCAAAATTGTAAGGGGGGAGGAGGGGCTCAGATATTTTCCCCATGGTTTAGCAGGATATTTTCCCGAAGGAAACTGATTTCAGTGTAGATAGGAGTTATTAAAATTTGACATTTTTAATAACTTATTCATTAACTGCTGGGGAAGAAATGTTTTTATAGTTTTGCAAAGAAAAAAGTACTAAAAGCAAAGAATTTTAAATTCTAAGAGGGGGTGAGGTTTGAGCCCCCACTTGCCCTCTCCCCCCATATGGGCGCCTTTGGTCAACTTATTAGTCCCCAATGAAGATTAATGGCCCTTTTAAAACTATCTACTCTCTTGCCTATTATAGCCTGTTCCGGTACACTGTTTTGAGTAACCACAAACCTACTAAAGTAGTAATTTTTGATGAACATAACTAAGTTTGATCCTGTGAGTTTCTTAAATTCGTTTTCATTTTCTTTTCAAAATTATTTACACTTATAATAATGTAAATATCTAAAAATATGTTTCAGTTGATTATGCCTTACCTCAGTTCAAACTTTTAAGGCACTATATGATTTCAAAACATTATCTATGCCAAGTATAAAACTAAATAGTGAGACAGGACAACAGACCAATACCAGTGACAAGAAATTACCATTTGTCGTACTAATAAGAAGTTTTTATCAAAATTCAGTACAAATGAGACAAATATTTGAAAATATATATCATAAAGTATTACAGCAATTGATGGTTGGAATAAATTATTCATATAGGACAGATACATTCGAAATTACACTTGAAACTTACTTTCATAAAAGGGAAATGGAAAAAAATATAAACATGGTGTACAGTGCATAAAGCACGAAATTGCTATTAATTTTACCATTTAGTAATGAAAATATCATTTTGCAATTATTTCGCTACTTTCATTTATGTTATTCTATTAGTTCCTACTTCTGAAGTAAAATTTTTACATCAATAGATGGATTTTAGTTCTGTATCATGGAAAAAGAAATGTACATTTAAAATACAACAAGACAATTAATTGAAAATTCTAAAATTAAAACTATTCATTATTTTCTGCTAATACCGAAAATACCGGTATTTTACCTCTACAAATACCGGTATTACGATATTACAAAATTGCTCGAAATACCCCGGTATACCGGGATTGCAATTACTATTTGCAACCTATGTTTCTCCTGTTTTTAAGTTTTCGTTGTGGACTCGAACAAAGACGAGCGTTAACAATCCTCAGAATATCTGTACCAGTATTTCTATGCCTACTTTGATCCAAGGACTGGCAAGTGCTTTTGAAAAAAAAAAAAAATGAAGACTCGGTATTGTTTAGTTTCTTTCTTTTTCCTCTTTTTTTTTCAGAAAAAAAAACTTGCATTTGTGCACCGTTAAAAAATGATTTTCTTTTACGGAGTGTTGAAGTTTTTCTCCTTTTTTCTCTGCATTAAAAAATCCTTGGACTTGGCATTCGTCAAACTGTGAACGGCTGAGGGTTATATACATTTTTTTTCTGTAAAATAGTAATAATAAAAAATGAGTCAATAACTACATAAATTAAACTATCCTTAGTGTTCAATAGCTGATTTGCTATTATTGTAATAATTACACATAGGTAAAAAATATTACTTAAAAATCATAGAAAAATACGATAGTTAATCACAAAATTCGAGGAAAAGATGTCGTACAAGATATTATTATTATAGTATTTTTTATTTGTAAGGACAACTTTTTAAGTCTCTAAGGACTGATCAAATTTTTCTGCGGACCAGTACCGATTGAGAATCGCTGAACTATACCTCTATTGGAATGTTTACTGTGTGATACCAATGTGCTGAAAACAGTAGAGTAACGCAACAGGATCAAGACTGTTTTTATTTAGTACTTTTACAAACGAAATGCAATGAACTCACTCAAAGCCGTGAATAAATATTTTTTACATTACCTTACACTACAATAGGCAGTTGAGAAATATCAGCGATGAACTATTCCACTTTGCACATGGAAATGAGTAGACCAAAAGTTCAAACTGGGCTGGCTTTAACGTATCTCACACCAATGTAAGGATACGACACAAAATTCCAAAAAGACTACTGTAAAACTTACAAAATATGATTATATGTCTCACAAAAGTAAATGTATACATTTGGGAAGCTTCCGATTCACTTTCCCTAATATTGAAATTTTTGCAGGTGATAACTAATGACGAAACAAAATGTACTGCAATAATAATAATATTAATAATAAGATTAATAAAAGAAATAATAGTAACAATAATAATAATAATAGTAATAATAATAAAAGTAATAATAATAATAATTAAAGTAATAATAATCATACTAAAAGTAATAGTAATAATAATTATAATTATAATAAAAGTAATAATAGTAATTATAGTAATAATAATAATAAATGTAATAATAGTAATTATAGTAAAAATAATAATAAAAGTAATAATTACAACAACAACAACAATGATAATAATAACAGTAAAAATAATAACAATTATAATAGTAATAATATCAGTAGTAATAATAATAATAACAATTGTAATAATAACAAAAATAATAAAAAAACAATAATAAAAAAATATTAATAAAAACAATTAAATAAGGATTGAAAAAATAAAAATTAACATTGACTAATTTCTAAATATATTAGTTGCTACACTTATTTATTCATTTGTCCGAGGTTAATTAAAATAATAACGTTATGCAAATCATAACGTTATAAACAAAAACACAGTTTGTGCGAAACAGTAGCAGTTCAACAGATGAATGTAGAATATTACAGTAACATGTTCAGTAACAACAAAGACTGGTAGACAAATGTAGAAGTAAAATAGGAACAAGCATGGTTCTAAATGTAATAAACTCTGACCTAACTTATGTTTTAAAACTCAACAAAATCAGTATTTAATGCATCTCACGGCCGAATGTTGTGTTCTCTTTTTGCTGCCGAAAATCGCGATTAACATCCCCACCGGTTTACTTAAATAAAATTTATCAAATAAGAAATCTTAATCCGATTAAGGAACGTTTCTAATATGTGAAATCTTCTTATGTCCCGGAGGTTCTTCTTCAGGAGAAAACAGTGAATGTTAACGCATACATTTCAACACATGAAACAATCATCTAAATAAATAAAGTTAAATCCATTGCAGCTCCTCTTGGGAGGAAACGGTTCGGATGTAAACTGATTTCATATCGAGGGATAAAATGATTTTTGCAAATATGATAAATGAAATAAGCTTCCGAAGCATGAGTTATGCAATAATAAATCTTTCATATGAGTATTTGAACTAACTTTCCGCCATTTAAGAATCGGTGATACCGAGTTTTTCTTTGTTTGTTGAGAACTATTAATTAATAATCCCGTAACTCTCGTAAGTGTATATATTGATCGTGCAGTTATATTAGTTTTATTAAGCATAAAGAAATAAATAATGCTTTACGAAATGACGATTGTGAATTGACTTTTCGTATTTTGGCAAGGTATGTTGTTTAGAACATCTAAATTAGTTTTTCGCTGTGGAATAACTTTTGGTGCATGCAGTACCGTATTGGAACAATACTTTTATACTTAAAGTAAAAAACGTTTTGATGTTTAAACTATAAATATTTTTGTTATGAACATATTTTTATAGTTCAATACTGATAACAACTATTTCTTGCCAGTTCTAACAGCTTTTTCTTAATTAGAGACAATTTTTAATTATATATTTTAGTTTGTTAATTATATACTCTTTTAAATATTTTTTTTCATTGAACATTAAATAGTCTAAGTGATGTTGATAAAACATGAAATAAGCTTGCAGTCGTATTTAATTGAAAGCCTATTTTTGGGCTATGCAAAGTTCAAGTGTTAAAATAACGGAAATTTCGGTCATTACTGAATAGGTACAAACTATTTCAAGAATGGTATTTTGCTGTTTATTTCTTCTTCAATTAGACTTTCCACACTTTTTAATCAAATAATCAGTACCAGTATGTACCACTTTGCCCATTATGAATGAATGTGTAGTTCATTAATAATTAAACGTTTGTCATATTTCTAACTAGTGGCACCCGCACGGTTTTGCCCGTAGTAGAAAATTAAAAGGTCTTTTGATTCACCTGTATATTTACAAATAGTTTATGATGAATTTCTCGCCAATTGGCTTGCCCATGTTACGGTTCCACGTTATGATAACTTGATAATTTACTCGTCCATCTTATGATAATTTTGCTAGGGAAAATGTTCTTAAAATTGGAATAGAAAAAGAACAAAATCGAATTTTCGAAAAATCGCTTCGAGGTGCACACTCCCATGCTACAAACTAATTTTGTGCCAATTTTCATGAAAATCGACTTACGGTCTATGCGCTATGCAAGTCACCGAGATCCGGACAGAAATCCAGACAGAGAGACTTACAGCTTTATTATTAGTAAAGATAAAGCTTTTTTTTTTTTTTGATCTAATCATAAAAGAAAATTAATCAGAAGTAGAAATGAAAACAGTCGGAAAAAACCCGGAAAATTTCCGAAAAAAAACGGAAAAAAAACCTTTTTTTTCCGAAGGAGTAATTTTTCACATCGGAAAAACTGAAAAAAAAAATGAATTTTTTCAACTTTTCAGGGTTTTAATTGAAATTTTCAGCAAAAAGTGATTAGAAATTTTTCCCACTTAAATTCTGATGCAATTCCCCTCTCCCCCGTTTTATATTAAAATACTGTCTAACCTTACTGCAAGTTTTTGTATGATAATATAATTTACATATAGATCAAAAAACGTTTAACAATACTTTTTGCAAGAAAGCTTAAACCAACAACCTTAGTAAAGAATTTATTTTCCTTCTTCATGAAACAAACAAGCATAACATCAACCACAAAACTATGTTTCTGCTGACTGTGGGAATCAAATGTACAGGTTGCAGCGAAAAAAAAGCCCCGGCAAGCAATTTTCCATGCAACTTTATTAAAAATGAATAAATTAACAAAACACAAAAAATAATATGAATAGACCTTTAGCAATCAATAAATTTAATTGGTTTCAAACTAGCAGCCTTTTGCAGTAATACAGGGATGCAGCCACTGCTTACTGAATTTTTCATTCAAGGACCACAAGTCCTTTAATCAATCCTATTCCCTATAAAGCAATTGGTTTAGAGAGTTCTAACTTACGTGTAGTTTAGGGTAGACCTTCGACTCCTAAATAGCCCATACAGTGTAATAAATGGGATTGAGGTCTAGCGAGTAGAGCGTTCACTCAAAAGATAATATCATGTCAAAAAAATGCGCCTTGCAAACCAAATGCTTTTGCCCATATGAATTGGTGTGGAGTTCAAGGAAAATGTCCAGTTCACATTGCTGAAGTGCTCTTAGGCCCACAGAAGTACAATAACTTCTAAAATGTCATTCTGGTTCATTTTTGGATTCATTTTACGACCCTCATCTACAAAAAGCTAGAGATTTTTTTTTGCTTGTGCTGATTCCATCACAGACCAAGCCTGACTTCGGATTTTGGCGATATTTAACATTTTTTAAGGTGCTTGGCTACAGACCAATTCTTATTGTTCTGGGGGATATGAGCTGGTTGAATCTTTCAACGTGGCCTTGCGGCCCGTCTCAAACGTTTTTCGCATCTTTGGAGAACAAATGCCTGAACTTTTTGGAACCCGTAAAACTTCTGTTTGAGCTGTTTTTTTCCCTTAGTCGCATTTATCGGTCACAAATTCCCATCTTACGAACGACTGCTCTCGTTGAAACCCAAGGATTTCATTGAACTCA
The DNA here is from genome assembly GCF_026930045.1 of Uloborus diversus. Lineage (NCBI taxonomy): Eukaryota > Metazoa > Arthropoda > Arachnida > Araneae > Uloboridae > Uloborus > Uloborus diversus. The sequence continues at coordinate 112,085,332 of NC_072739.1, read as the reverse complement.
CTTTTGGATGACCTGACGATTAACTCAAATGTTCATTGTTCATTTTGTCAACTTTCTGGACATCGACGATCATTTCCAAGCCACTCGAAACGACATACCGTTTCAAATACTGTTTGCCGGGGCCTAGAGTAGTTTTGAGCATGCAACTCAAAGATAAATATTTCAAATAATTCGTTGTGGCATTAGTTAATTAATATCATTAAAATTAATTGTATAATCAAGTGTTAATTATACGAACATACTATTTAATTTTTAGGAGGAATCTTTTCTGACCACTTAAAATTGTTGATGACATAGTTGTGGTCGAGGGAGTGGTGACCGCATGACTCATTATACTAATATTTTTAGTCGCCATATTTTTTTAGTTATTCGTTATGTGGCAAGCGAAATCTATTAAAGAGTTTACTATACTTTTTTGATCCTGACAAATAACACTTTTTTCAGCTGTAATTAATACAAATAATAATAATAACAGCAATAACAATAATATTTTTGGTATAAATATTTCAAAACGAAGGTTTTTTGTTCTGGAACAAGACACACCAAAAAAATATATACATTAAAAGCATCACCACATGAAGCAATATAAAGTATAAATTCTTTTGGGATTTGAGCAAAAATCAATTTAGAGAAAGAGATTGAGACCAGAGTTAAATGTCAATGCTCAAAGGAATTTTGGAACATGTGTTGTCGGAAGAATTTCGATTAATTGACTTTTCAACTTATTTTTCTCTCCGAAATGTATTACAAAGTAATATATCAGCTTTAGGTCTGTTTACTCAAGTTAATGACATATACCGAGTCTGTTGCGATGTAATTTATTTTAACAGCTTCATCAAATTCTTTTGGACTTCGAGATGGGTGAGTATTTCCAGAGAAGTATTTGTCTGAAATTTCTGCGTTATTTATCTTTCAAAATAAATTTTAGCAATTGTGTTTACTTGCAAGCGTATTCTTTCGGAGGAATTATTGTCTCTAGCCTTCATGTAATATGGATGTTGGTTAGAATCTCTGTTTTTCTGACGATGTGGAGTATACTGCTGTATGTAGGTAAAGGGCAGTAACTGCAAATTTTTCATTTTTCAATTTTTTGCATTTTTGTCATCTAGTGTACGTTATCTTTTTTGTACAAGCTCGCTTACTTGGTTTCCGCAGAAAAAAAAGCTCGGAAAAAACGACTAATTCCAACATTTTCCAATTTTTAGTATTGAATCCACCACACATTTCTTCAAATATCTCTAAAACTCTTTTCTGCAGATAGTGCCGTTTACCTGCACACGGCAGTATATCGAAGCATAGTTTAATTTGCTGCTTTACTACGAATTTCCAAAATAGGTCTAGGACGTTACGGACACCCTGTATAATATTTCAATTTTAAATTATATTTAAATCTAGAATTTTATTTCTCACATAGTCTTTTAGAATAGCTTTCTGCATACCTTTCACTTCTTTTAGTCCAACCTTGTTAAACTTTTAAAAGAAAGATGGCGTGCTCTACATTTTTATATCTGCTAACTTGGAGTTCATAGTATCCCGCATAATCGCCAAAATTCATTGCTATTAATCTTTTAAAATATACATTGACTAGTGGTATAAGCACGGCTTTGCCCGTAATAGGAAATTTAAAATGTCTTTTGATTCGTCTGTATATTTACAAATAATGTATAGTGAATTTTCTTGCCAATTGGCTTGTACCCATGTTACGATTCCACGTTATGATAAATTCGTATCTCGCCAATTGGCTTGTGCCCATGTAACGGTTCCACGTTATGATAATTTCGAAATTTACTCGTCCATCTTACGATAACTTTGCTCTTAAAATTGGAATGGAAAAAGAACCACATCGAATTTTCGAAAAATTGCTTCGAGGCACACTTTATGCTACAAACTAACTTTGTGCCAAATTTCATGAAAATCGGCCAAACGGTCTAGGCGCTATGCGCGTCACAGAGATCCAGACATCCTACTGATATCCAGACATCCTCTGGAGATCCAGACAGAGAGACTTTAAGCTTTATAATTAGTAAAAAAGATTACTCACCGGAAAGTACTTTCAGCGTTAAAAAAATATTTACTGTGATGAATAAACAATCATCATAAAATGATGCAGTAATTTTTCAAAAGCTTTAAAGCTTAAAGTAATATTAAACAAGCACAAGTTTAATTCCTTTAATACTAGCATCAAAGTGCTATTATCGAGTATGTAAGTGATTGCCAAACTTTTACTTAAACTTTGAAGATTACTAACTCTTAAATTTCCTTTTAAAGGAAATTTTGTGGCAAGTTATTAATATCTTAGATATTTAAATCATCTCATATCTTCATAAAGACGAATTTTAAAAGCCTTGAGGCGAATACCGTATACTGTATCAGTACAGTTGTAACGGCTTTTGGACTTCAGGACTTATTTTTTTTTTATTAGTTTAGAGCTAATTTATTACTATCAAAATATTTCTATAGTAAGAATATTTATCCTATAAAAGTGATTTATTTATTTAGATTTATCCTATAAAAGGGTACATTTTATAAAGAGCAAATAGTTATAGCATCTTTTTACAAATTTGAAGTAATGTTACAGAAGTTTTGACGTTTGTAAAATGAATTAATTAGTAAAATAGAAAGCTTGTTCATTTATGGTTTAAAATATAATGGTTAACTACATGAAATGTTTGACATTTGAGAATTTTTCTAGTGCGGGTACGTAGAGGTACAAAACAGGGCTTAATATGCACCAATTCAAGTGTAGGAATCCAATAGTCCCCACAAGTTATTTTTACGAGTAGTTAGTCTCAAAATTGCATGAAATTGAGACGAAGGGGAGAAGATCAGTTCCTGTGAGCAATTACGCAAGTAAAGCTCTGTTACAAAATGCACGTAAAAGTGTGATAAAACACCTGGTAAATATTTTATACTTAATAATCGCGAGTTTATTTAAACTTCAGAGAAATGCCAATACAAATCAAATTTTACTAGACGTTCTATCAAGTGCCAGATATTTTTTATATTTGCCTAATACTGCGTTACACTTCTGCTTCACATTGCTCGCAAAAGTTCGTAATGCGTTGTTGAATGGACTAGACTAATGTCCGAAGATATATTGGAGGCAATTAGTACTATCAGTCCAGCTGTCCACTAATCCTTAAGGAAGCAAATTGGAGTAGACAACATCTTAACAGCAAGTTGAAAGATGATATCTTGGAGGCAATGAGCAGTGTCATTCCTGCAATCCACAAATCCATAAAGGTGCAAATTGGAGTAGATCACTTCTTAGCAGCAAATTGTAAGACCTCTATGGGTACGATATTTTCAACAATGTCCCTCTCTGGGGTTTTCGATGACTAATGGAAACGTTTGAAGTAAGTGTTCCTGGGGCCATTACACAGAAATTGTCGACGTGTTGCATTGTCTTGCTGCAGTAACCTAAGAATGTCGGATTGCACCAGAGGTTTATTTAAATTGGCTAAGTTCCTGCACTTATTTTCAATTGTATGCAAATTTTAACATTGTAAGCAACTGTCAGGATATTTTTGTGCAAAACTAAGTTTTGGAAACAAAAAGGCACCTGCACTTCTTTTGGTGGAAATTAACCCCTGGATTGCACATTGGATATGATCGAGGGTAACACCTGTCCGATAAATAATTAGAAAACTTCTTGATCGAAACGTGCTTTTTTTTTTTTTTGAGCAATCACGATTGCTTATTGTTCTCACTTGACTGTTTTTGGCGTGCTATCATTCCATTTTTCCACCGCCATCCTCCGCACCATCACCGACGACCGGCTCCTCACGATGCTGCTCCTATAGCGAAAGCCGTCTCCGGGTTGCATCCATGTCCTACACACATTCGCATACATACACAACTACACACACACACACGCGCACACACACACACAAACACATACACCTACACACATACACATACACAAACACATACACATACGCATACATACAGAAACCTACACATACACACACGAAAACATACACACATACATACACGCAACTACCCACAAATTCATGCCTGCACACAGAAACAAACACATATGCCTACACACACATACACATACCCCCCACACACACATTCATACACACAACTACCCACACACTTATGCTAACACACAGACACAAATACACATGCCTACACACACATACACATACCACACACAAACATACACGCCTACATACACACACTCGTGATTGCGAAAAACATAATTTGAATTCAAGATGTCAAAATTAAAATTAATTTTTCTTTTTTTTTGTCTGCTTACAATACAGAACAAACTAATACTATACACAACGATGCATTAAGTAGAAATACATAATTGTAAAAATAAAAGACTACATTAACACACGGATACATATATTTGATGCTGAAATAAATGCAGTACAATCTCGTTTCTTTGGACTGGCTGGGAACAAAGCAGTCCAGACGATCGAAAATCCGGTAGGTAATGGGTCATAAGCAAAGTAAATCACTAATTTAGCAGACTTACCTGCTTTCTGCTTTTTACGATAAAAAAGCCATGTTTAGTTACATAAATTGTTTTAAAAAACATTAAAAGTATCAAAACAATTTCTAAAGTAATTTCTTAACACAGAATTGTTTCACTGTCTTCTGGTTCAAACACATTTGTCGTTTGAATAAAGAGTGTCCCCTACTCTTTTCACGGACACAAAATTTTCTTCCCACCTGCTTTTCAGTTTGAATATCACCTTTTGATGAATTTAAGGGAGCAGGAAATTTTAAATGTCAGCGAAATGTAGGGTAAACCGAATAAAGCAAGGTGAGTCTAACGTTTTACCATTATACAGTGAAATTCCGTTACAACGAACTTTAAGGGTACACAAATTTTGTTCGCTGTAACTTCGTTGTAACGGTATTCAAATAACGTAACAGCAATTACATTGTTACTTAAAATTTAGTTCGTTGAAACGGAAATTTAGTTGTATTGGTATTCGTTCTAACGGGATTTCACTGTAGCCCATCTGCAGTGGTTTTTGTTCGATTACCATAATTAATTGTACAGGCAGGAGTTGTGCGTTTGAGGCAGTGAGAAGCAAAAGGATGTAAGTGGACTTTATAAAAATTCGAGAAAAACGTTTAATGATAAGGTCCTAGGTAGGCTTTCATTGATTTTTTTTTCTAAATCATGCTGTATAGCAGCACCTACCAAGGCAAGTAGTACAATCTCTTACCCCAAGCACCATGACAGAGGAGAGGTTCACCTACCATTTGTACTGGTTATCTCCAAATCTTTAATTTTGCCACTTACATGCCTTTGCTTCTCACTGTCTCGTTTAATCAAAATGCAGAAATGGTACTTGTACATTTAATCAAAATAAAAAGCGAATGTTCGGCGAAGTTATAGTTACGTTCTTGCTATCATTGTTTAAAATAATCAATGTGAACATAATTTTTTAAAGCTACCAAATTAGATCTGGATAACCGAGGGACGGATAAAAGAGGTTCTACTTTAATGTAATTTCACTTCTTGTTGCGTTCTCCAAGCATATGGTTGGATTCATTCAGCAACTAATTTCTATTTGTTTATCCTGTTTTTAGTCTTATCTATTTTACTCTTTATTTATATGTGTATCTATTTCTGTTTTGAATCAAGTAAGGGCAAATAATCCTCAAGAACCTCATCCGAGCTTTTCTTCTGTGCTGATGCTTTCAAAACAAACCGTCGAAAGAGAAACCCTGATTGCTTTATTGTCAAAGGATAAGAGATTCATCAGCTTAGGACCAAAGGAATAAATACTTGCAGATTAGATTCTTTTACGGAAGCTGGTCTCGTTATCTTATTCCTGGTGTTTTCATTTTAGCCCAGATATAAGCGGCGTCCAAATTATGTTTTGTTATTTAAATGTTATCCGGTGCATAATTTTTAAAAAGACAAAATATGAAATTGTCTCTTGTAGTAAGAAAAATATATTTCAATTCATTCACAATTTAGTTGAAAACCAATTCTTGAAAACGCATCAATATGAACTGGATATTGCTTTAAAAAAAGCAATTTTAAAGCAATTATTTCTTAACTACACTGCCATGCTAAGCACAAATACGTAGCTGCACTTTTTATCAAAATTGAGTTACGGTCACCAGATGATTCTTTGCCAAATACAATGTTTAATGGTCATTTGTGAATGAGAAAAACTTTTTTTAAGAAATCTGAAAAAGTTTCATCTGAATCAAAACCATGGTGGCGCAAAACTTAAAACGCCTATTTCTCATTTTGAACTCAGATGCAGCTACGACTTTTGCGCTTAGTACAGCAGTACACTCAAACCTGTTTTCGTGAGCTCTTTTTTGGGTGATTTCTTTTTTTTTGGGGGGGGGGGATTCTTTTTTTCTTTGTATATAAAAATTTCATTAAAGTAAGAAAATAATTGACGAAGTCATCAACTTGACGAAAGCGATTTTAAACCAATTGACTACAAGACAGCTCGCGGATTGTCAGGCTAGGAAAGATAATGGTTATACTTTTTGAAAACTTTTATATATGTAAAATAAGAAGGGAAAACTGGGTACAGAGAAAACAATGAGAAAATAGCAATTTATTTTCCGTTCGGATATTTCCAGCCTTTTAAAACGTTTGAAAATTCTGGTCAACATACTGTGAACAATACTCCAGAAAAAAGTTTTCTTTTAAGTATCATGTGGTGAAAATAACAATGTGATCGTAGTTTGAACCCATCGACGTAAAATACATCCAAGGTTTGTTGCACTGTTTCTGAACTGTTAGATAAACTTTACTGATTGGTGTTATTAATCTTACCTGTTAAATAACGTTCATTTTAGCAGTAGAATGATGTTGTTAATTTTCTTTGTCTGAGAATGGAAACTGTTGAGTTTCTATTTTGCAATGAGGGAACAATGAGACAGGAACACTGAGACACCATTAATTCGTTTCTCACTACTTGAATTCAAGTAGCCTGTTGGTGCAAATAATAATAAAATAAATTTGAAAACCCTGCGGCAACAAAATAAGGATGCTTGAATGGAATTATGGCTTTTATAGCTATGCATATAATATCCCATAAATATTTCCATTTTGTAATTATTGTATTTAAAATATGTTTTATTATTTTTTTTGCAACGTGAGAAATGCAATACGTAATATATATCCTCATTTTAGGGGAAGGTTACCGTCAATGAACCACATAACAGTTTTCGGTTTTTTTAGACAGAAAATCCAACTCAAATTTCACGTTAATTATAGGAACAATTTCTCATTATATTTCTCTTTTAATAATAACATTCACTTTCATGATAAATATACACAATAAAGAATTTAAACTAAAAATAAATATTTTAGCATATGGTTCATTTATGGCTACCGGTTGCTATGGATGGACCATCGAGTTTCCATCGATGGAACATTCTTAAATTGAAAATACCAAGGCGTAACTTACAAATATTTATAACAGGTGACCAATAAACACTACAAATAACAATAAGTTATAGAAAAAGAGATTTATTTTCTAAAATGTTTTATTTTCGGATTAAAGGAACATAAAAAAAAAAACCCCAGCACTCACACAACACACATCTGTTGTCATCACACCTCGTTCACCACTTGATATTTTCCCAACCTGTGCAACACTAGTCTCAGCTATTATCTTTTCAACCTGTTTTGAACTGTTGGGAATTTTTTAAAATCTATTTTGAAAATTTTTGTTCGGCACAAGATCTCTAAAGTGTCAGAGAACTTATTGACCATTTTATTACTGAAACCAGAAGCTTCAGAATCAATCTACCAGAGAATAGTACTAACAGATTTTTTTTGTCCTAATTAAATCTGTGGGACGGGTTATTTTTCTCAGCCTCTTGAAAGGAAAATTCCCCAAAATTTTTTGGAAGTAATTCCAAAAACGGTTTTTAGAAAAACAATTAAAAAGATTTAATCAATTTTATAAAAACCATTGCCTTGAAATTATAATAAAGTATAAGAATTTTCATGAATCATTGAGATTTTTTTAAAAATTATCATAATTATTTCAAAACAATTGAGCAATTTTCAAAGGTTATTGAACTGAAGTTACAACAATGCTTGCAATTTTTCCTGAATGAACCACTCTGTCAGGTTGTACCACCTGACAGATGTGTGATCCCCCCGTAAATACACTTAGGGGTTCAATGAAAGCAACTGCGTCTTCTTGAATATTCTTATAGGTGTTACTACTGTGACGAATCATGATGAAACTTGAAGTATGGGGCGTTGTACTTGAAAAGGCACTCTTTTAAGTCAATGTTCACGTTTAATTGATTAGTGATATTCAAAGCATGTTACAACTAAATGAAAATCTCGATAATTAGTAAGATAATGGCAGAAATCTTTTTTGACCGATTAACAATATGTTGAAGTAATTTTAGCTAATTGACGACTCTGCAGTAGACAGTTTTCAGACAAATGAAGGTATCAAAACTGATTAAGCGTCTGTACAAACTCTGGTACGGGAAATATCTTCGTGGTCTAGTCATGGAACCGGTTCATTGACGGCAACCTTCCCCTATAATTTCAAAATATCTAGAAATAAGGAAGTCAGATAAGCCATTTTGGAGATCTTCTGAGACAGACCGGAAGGAAGTTGTTGTACTACTAATAGACAAAGGCTACAGTGAAAGCATTCTATCCTTATCTAATGCTACATCACGGGATGACACTTTAAGCCAGTTTACTAATCCATAATCCTCAAAATCATTTTATCTCAGTTCCTAATAAATGTTCCGTAGATGTCACTACTGTGAGTCAAAAGGGCCTGAAATTTACCTTGCCGATGGCAATAGCTGGTACCAAAACCAAACGACACTAATCATTCATATTTTTCCAGTTCAATTTAGATTCTTTCAAAGTTTACTAATTCAAAAAATATATTATGTCTCACTGTACTCACTTACCAGTGGAACAGTGAGACAAAATTGCATTCCTTTTGTATTTATTTTTTCTCGTTTGGGTAAATTTGCAGTTTTTCTAGATCCCTTAAAAATAACTATGACAGTGACAAATATTGTACCATTTGTAAGAATTTTATTTCTGTACTTTTTAATAATAAAAAATGTAATTGAATTTTAGTGTCTCTCTGTACCCACTCTTCCCTTACATAAGGGCAGTCCTAAAATGATTAAAGGGAAGGGAGGGTTCATGAAATTGTGATGAGGAAGAGAGTAACAAGAAGTGTGACGTCACGCATTTTTTAATGCGAGCATACCTATGTAATACAGGGTGACATATGACTTTTGTTACTATAAAATGATTGTTTTGTTGTCCAGTGTAGTACTTATTTAGTTAATATTAGATATGCTTCGATTTTAAAATTGGAAATAGAATTTATCGAGTGCAAGGAAGAGGGAGGGGCAATGTGAATGGGACAAATTGAAAAAAGTAATTTCGTTTGCTTATTCAGTCATTTATTAAGTAAATTAATGCTCATTAACTAATCAATAATTCATTTTCATTCTTTCATTCATTAATTCACGTATTTATTCACTTAGTTTCTTACCCATTTACTATTTTGTTCATGTACTAATTTCGTCCTTTAATTAATAATTTGTGTTAGTTATTTATTAATTTATTGTTTCATTATTTATTCATTTATCATTCATTTAATAAGAAAAGTTTTTAATAATTAAATGCAAAATGTGGCATTGGAAGATTATTTTCTTTCTCACAATGCCCCATGTATTTTTAGTGTGAAAATTTCCCACTTATTTTTGAAAATACAAATAAATTGCCAAAAATGAAAAATTATTTTTCAATGCAAGTTCTGTTATAAAATAGATTGTTCTTTCTTCATGTACTATAACTTTCAAAACAAATTTCTAATTTGTTCATTTGGAAAAAGGATGATAATCTTAACTATTTTACTTTAACCCCACATTTTCCTACGTGTTGTTTTACTGTTGTTGATTTAAATTTTGTAAAGAGAAATAAATTTTACGGCGTTGTTATGTTACCCCGATTCTTGTGGTTTAATGGGATTCAATTGTGTTTGAAATTTAATCTGCAAAAAATGCAAAAACTGATTAAAAATAAATATTGGAAAAGCTTCTGAAAATCCTCTTTTTCTTCTTTTTATAAGAGTTTTCAAATTTTAACTTTTAATTTAATGAAACTTTTTCTGAGAGTTGGATAAACTAACACCACCCTCGCGAGAGATAAAAAAAAATAGCCGATATATTGAATTCTAATTGTTCAAGTTATTAATGATGGTTTCCAAAAAGAAAAGAAATTCTTTCCGAAAAGTAATTTTCTGCTCCCCTTTATTTATTTTTCGTATTTTTGCGTTTGTAAGTTTTGAAATTATTCTACACTTAGATTTAAAAAAGTCAAAACGGGAATTACTTTTCTAAGATCTTGCTTTTCATTTGTTTCTGTGTTACTGAAATTAATTTACTTGCTTAAGTTCGTTAAAAAAAGTACTTGAAAACTTTATTTTGTTATACGCGAACTTATGATTAAGTAATTAAAATTATGTTAGATATAATGACATTCTTGTTAGGGCACTCGTAATGTCTTTTTTCTTTATAATTATGGTCTTGCTCTTTTTACCTTTAAAACTTTCGGGTCTAATTAAATTATTCTGCTGAAATACATTCAGAATGTAAGACCTGTCTTAACTCGTAGCTGTGCAATGCCTAAGAAGTTGTAAGTTCCTGCTTCAACAAACGATTGTTATTGTAGTTATTAATTTTTGCTAACATTTAGTTAGCAGCCACAATTCAAATATTTTTTAACCTTTTCTTTTTTTGAAATATGAACAATAAAAAAATATATTGCCAATACATTTTATTTTTACGCTTAAAGTTTTCTCCCTCTCCTCCTGCCCCACCAAGAACTTGAAATATTTATTTATTAGGGCTTCAATGTTCTATTTCCTTAACTGTATTCTTGGGTTAATTTTTTTAACGTAAAATCTGTCGTAGCTCGTAGTCTTGGAATGTCTAACCAAAGAAGTTGTATTTACCTGCTGCAATAAATTTCGTTACGATTGTTATTGTAGTTATTAATTTTAATTAACATTTAGTATGTAGTTTTTGGTAGGCAGCAGAAATTCAAATACGTTTTAATCTTTTCATCCTTTGAAATGTAAAAGATAAAATAAATATTACCAATACATTTTATATTTACCATTGTAACTAAAATTTTTTCCCTATCCCCCGGCAAATCAGAAACTTATAATTATTTATTAGGGCTTTGATGTTCTACTAGCTGCGTCACCCGGCTTTGCACAGTTCACCTCGAAAATAAAAGTTACGTCAAGTGACGCGTGTTCAACAATCAGGCTTGAAAAAAAAAAAAAAAAAACAGTCAAATTTTGCCGAAGAGTGCGGAAAAATAACCAGAAAGGAAATATTTTAAATCCCCCGATTACAGGAAAAGCCTCAAAGCAAAATCCAGACTTTTATTTGTTCATATTCGAGAAAAAAATGGCAACAGATCTTGCTTCTCGATGATTTTCTTCACACTACAAATTGTAAGAAAAGCATAACCTAATAATAATAATTATTATATAGAGTATAGAAATTTACATAGAGAGGCCCCGTCTATGGTTAAAAGGAGATAAAATTGAAGCCGGAATTATGGGATACAGTGGTGCAATGATGGGCGGGATTATGATAACATGATCGCTTTGCAAAAATTGTTTTCACCAATCTCGAAAAGAGACCGAATTAAGTAGCTGGCGGATTGGTTTGCATTTTAATTCATGTTTTAATGCAATTTCAAAAAACGTGTTTCATAAACTTGCAACAATATCTAAGTTTAAATTAACAACCAATTGAGTTTCAGTAATGGAATGTTTTGAACCAAAATGTATTTCAATATACAGCAAGAAACAGCGGTGCAACTTCTGGCTTCAATTTCTTAGTATAGCGGATAATCTCTGTGTAATTTCTTTACTCTGAGTTATATTTAGTCTGTGAATAAAAGCGTTGTTACGGAAAGTTGTGATGAAACACTAAATAATAATTTGAGTGGAGGAACACTTTCGAAAAATAGGGATTTTATGTCAAAATCTAAGAATCATAATTAAAAGTTTTTCATTGATAACTCCGCTAATTATTGTCGGAGGATTATGTTGAATAGCCAGTCATAAAGACGGGAAAATTACTAATCCATCGATACCTGGTTCGATGGTCAGTTTACTGGCGTTTGGGAGAAGTAACTCGAACATACATAAATAGATAAAGAGATACATAGATACATACGTTCAGTTTTTAATTATCTAAGATGTCCTTGTCTACATTCCTACGTTATATTTTTCTAATGTAAAATGTGTCGTAGCTCATAGCCTTGCAAGGTCTAACGAAAGAAGTTATAGGTACCTGCTTCAACAAATTTTATTACGATTGTCATTAAAGTTATTAATCTTAAATAATATTTAGTACGTAATTTTTGGTTATGCAGCCGCAATTCACACATTTTAACCTTTAAATTTTCTGAAACGTAAACGAAAACAAAATGTTGCCGATACATTTTATTTTTACGTGTAAAATTATCCCAAAAAGTATCGCAGCCCCATTTAGTAAAACTCTGAAGAGTTTCTTAAAGAAATATATATTTTTTTAATTGTCGATATATCTATTCCCTCCCCCTTCCCCACAAAAAAATTGAAACAGTTTTTTTAAAAAATGTCCCACTTTCTTAACTAAACACTTGGGTTAATTTTTCATTTAACTTTCAAATTTCGTAAATTCATTGGGATTTAGTTTCGATTAAGAAGACTCCAAAAGTTTGTTCCATTTGGGAACAGCAAACTTGCTGAATAAATTTAAATTATTTTAAAGAATTATGCTCAGAGTAGATAAATCAAATGATCATTATGTATTTAAGGAAATTAGGGTTACAATTCTACGATTATTAGTTCGCAGTTTTAACTTCTACTGAATATGTATGTCTTTTTCTGCTGATGGAGTAATTTTATTACTCTCAGTGCACATGCTATCTTTTTAAATATTCTAAATTTCTACATTTACTCTTCTGCAATTTATACGACAGCGCGAGTAAATAAGAAAATATTTAAAAAATTTTAAATGAAGATCTCCGTCTCCATAGTATTTTGAATCCGCAATCAATTTTTTTGCATACATTTCTGTTTTATAAAAAAATAGGCTTTTGGAAATCAATTCTCTTTAATTCAATCTCAATTTTTTTCGCTGTTAAATCAACGATAGAATTTACTTTGGTTTATGGTAATTGTTTTTTCATAGTTCTTAAAAAAAATACATATTTTTTCGGTGTTTCTTGGCTAAAATGTATTTTTTAAGTGCGATATCAGTTTTTAGTGATTTAAATAAGACTAGCGGTATCCGCACGGCTTTGCTCATAGTAGAGAATAAAAAAGTTATTTGGTTCGCCTGCATATTTGCAAATAATGGATGATGAATTTCTCGCCAATTTACTAAATTAATTTACTCGCCCATGTTATGGTAGTTTGTCATCCACGTTAAGGTAATTTGATCGTCCACCTTATGATAATTTGCTCGATAAAATGTTCTTAAAGTTGAAATAGAAAAAGAAAAAAAATGGAATTTTTGAAAAATCGCTTCAAGGGGCACACATTCCCATGCTACAAACTAATTTTGTGCCAAGTTTCATGAAAATCGGCAGAACGGTTTAGGCGCTATGCGCGTCACAGACGTCCAGACATCTAGACAGCCAGAGATTGAGATTTTCAGTTTTATTATTAGTAAAGATAAAGAAGGTTTAACTATCTCCCGTGGAAGTTGATGTTAAAATTTTTTGGATATGTTCGAAATGTTTATGATGTAATGATCAAAAAAATAAATAACATGAATAAAAAAAATCTTCAATTGGTGCATCGAAAGTTCTTTTTTTATTTAAGTTTGGTCAGTGTTGGTTTGCAAACTGTTTAAATTAGACAAAAAATATGGTTAAATCAAGGATTTGGACATCCGGAAATGAGGTGTTCTAGCCAATATCTGCAAAACCAGGAGGTTTTGCTCGAATAGACCTCGTCCCTCAAAACTTATTGAGAGTTTTTGACACATAGTCACAATCAACATAGGTCACAATCAACAAACTGACAGACACACATCGTTAAATTACTATACCTTTTTTAAAAATTATTATTAAAGCATTTAATACATTTTAAAGGTGTCGTTTTGCCTGTAATTTTTTTATACAGGCATTTTCATTGATGCATTAAATTTTTATTCAGGATTTTAAAAAACTTTTACAACGTTAGAGCAGAGTGAGATTTTTTTATTTTTCAGCGTAGTTTTTTTTTTTTTAAATATGTAAGATATCCAAACACATTCGCAGCAAAAATCTTTGAAACTCGTAATGTAGATCAATATTTTTGGTTCTAAATAAATTTGTTTACAAAAAATAAATAAATAAACAAGAAGAAAAAAATTAATTTGAATTTCGTCATCTTGAATTCAAATTATGTTTTTCGCAATCACGAGTGTGTTTTTGTATGTGTGTGTGTGGGGGGTATGTGTACGTGTGTAGGCATGTGTGTTTGTGTCTGTGTGCAGTCATGAGTGTGTGGGTAGTTGTGTGTATGAGTGTTTGTGTACGTGGGGGCGGGGTATGTGTATATGTGTGTAAGCATATGTGTTTGTGTCTGTGTGCAGGCATGAATGTGTGGGCAGTTGTGTGTATTTGTGAGTATGTGTAGGTGTCTGTATGCATACGTGTGTGTATGTGTTTGTGTATGTGTGTAGGGGTATGCGTGTGTATGGTGGTGTTTGTGTATGCGTGTGTATGTGTTTGTGTGTGCGTGTGTGTTGGTGCGTGTATGTATGCGTGTGTGTTGGTGCGTGTATATATGCGTGTGTGTGTAGGATATGGACGCAACCTGGAGACGGTTTTCGCTAGAGGAGCAGCATCGTGAGGCCGACCGACGCGACGGGTGGTGCTGGCAGAGGGTGGCACCGCGCCGGTGGGAAAAATTATAGCACGCTAAAACCAGTCAAATGAAAGCAATAAGCAATCGTGATTGCTCAATAAATAAAATGAAATAAAAGATAACTGTATACTGTGTGGAGAATTGTCGAAATTCAAGCACAATATCATAAGAAATTATTATTTTTTGATTAAACAATTTATGAATACTTTATTAAACGAACTTCTGAAGAACGTATGTACTAAAATAATTTTGATTTTGTTTTCACTTTTAGTGGAAAAATCATGTCTGAACTCTACTAAACAAATAATAAAAATTGTCACTAAACAAATAATAAAAATTGTTACATTACCTGTAAAATCCTTATTCATTGAAATAAGAAAAAAAAAAGATTTTGGTACATTCCTTAGTATGTGTTTTATTTTTGAATTCGTTTTATTTGAGTTAAACTGCAAATTTTTTGGTAAATGTAACTGTTTCGGTAAATGTATACTTTTTTATGCCTGTAATATTGATTATCTTTTTGAAATTCAAATCTGAAAAATATATTATGGTGTTAAATTAAATAACTGTCTTTGTGCATGAAAAGTAAAATAAGAAATAACGACGGAAGGCACAATTTTCAGTGCTTACAGCAATCTGTAATTTGTGCTATTTGACGTTGTCATTTCTTATTTTACATGTTATGGTATACTGTATTACCAGCTTCAGAAATTTTATTCCTTACGTGTTCGAATATCTTAAACAATTTTTGTAATGCGCTAGAACAAAAATTAAACATTCAAAGCAACATCAAGGAATCGGTTTCTTTAGACGCAGTTTTATTCCTGTTGATCTTTGAAACATTAAAAGTAATATTTGTCACTGATGTGAGGAAGGAAGTTTAAACACATCATTTTACTAAATGTATAACATAAATTTTTAATGAAACTTTGCATCTGATTTCCAAACCGAGTTCTGGCATACTATGGTCTAATTGTGCTGCTTTTTTAACTAATGCAATTTCGTGCTGGTTTAATGTTCTCGGGACTGGAAAAATTTATTTGATAGCAACACTAGCTGCGTTGCCCGACTTTGCCCGGTCTATCATGAAAAAAAAAAAAACGTTATGTAAAGTGAAGTATATTCAATAACCAGGATTAAACGAAAGAAAAAAAAACATCATGCAAAATTTCCCCGCCAAACAATGACGACAGATACTAAAATACTTTTAACAAATTAAAATAAAATGAGAAAGATGGATTCAAAAGTCGTAACCATGCAAACAAAAAATAAAGTAAGTTTAAGAATTGAAAATGAAAAAGATGGAAAAAAAACAATGGATTCAAAAAGCGTTACCGTGGAAACGCAAAATATAATGGTTAAAAACTGGAATAGAGAACAGATTTTTGAACTTAATTTAATTCGCTTGTAACTTTTTTTTCAAATGGAGATAGAGAGTTAAACTTACGACCATAGGTCGAGTTAGATCTGGAGTAAAAAAATCAGCTCTTTCCAATGGAGTCAAAAAGAAAACTGTGGGACAATTCCTTCACTTTTTATTGATGGATTTAATGAAGAAAGTAGTGCCTAAATTTCAACCAAGCCTTAAAAAAATTCGAGCTAAAAACGCAAATAACTCCCGCCGTGATTAAGTTAGAGCGTTGAAACAAATTACGTAGAACGCGGGAACTACTATTCCTACTATTTCCAACGATATATAATATTAATATGTGCAAGTAATTTTTCACCTTCATATTCGGGAATGTATGCGAAAATTGGGCCTAAATTTAAATAAAAAAATAACTATTTATCGATTTTTTTTCAAACTGGTCTGCAAACCTTTTCAGCACTTAAAGGAACAAACTGTGAAAATATCAGCGAAATCGGCCGGGTAGTTCTCGAGTTATGCGAGTTCAAACACACAGACGCTTTTGGAGACTTCATTTCATACTATGTAGAGATGTTACTTTAGAAAGATACTACACTGTAAAAAAAAAAGTGTATAAGGTACCAGTATTTATGGGTGTTATGTTACACAAATTCTGAAGTGTGTTGCATTATTGTTTAAAATACTCAAATTGTCGGCGAAAACCTTGACCTATGATTTCAGTAGAATTCAAAGCGCATGCGTAAGGATCAGAATTGTCACAGAGCAGGTAAACTGTTATTAGCAAAAACGAAACCCGTCTTTGGTGGCCGAGCGGTAAAAGCTCTTGCTCTGCGACCTGTCTGAGATTCGCGTTGTGGGTTAGGACCCTACTCAGGTCATTTCCTCTCTTAGTGCAATAAAAATTTCTTGTTTCTAAATTAAAATAAATAAATGATAGGTGTAAACCAATTAGGTTGTTAAAAAGCATGAACTTGATAAATCGTTGAAGAAAGTCAGATGAATGCTTAATTTTTGCTAATGTGTAACCTTTCAACCAATTTCTCTGTAAGCATACAGAAAATTCTGGTGTAACCTTATGCAGAAATGAGTGAAACCTTACACTATAGTTACATTACCATTGTGTAACCTTTCACATGCGATCTGTAACTTTACACAGGTATCAGTTAAGTTACTCCAGACCAGTGGAGGCAGCTAATTTGCAGCCGATTTCATGGAATAAGGTTGCACAAAAATTTTTACAGTGCACTTATACTTCAAGTTGATTTATACACATGTTTCTCGCGCACTTTTCAGTTCAGAGTCCCCCGTACCTACCACTATTGGTTTCTTAACCAGTTGGATGGGACCCTGAAGACGGCTCTGGTGTTTTAATCCAGACCAGAAACCGAGCATTCCTTGGTCCAGCACCCCCAGAGGTATCGTTTCACTTGGAGGACTTTGTGACCACGAGCATATTTAGCGTCCCCCTGTCGCCATTAATGAAGACGGTGGACTTCATCAGTAATTATCTCTTTTGTTTTGACGTTGAGTACGTGCTTTTTTAGTATTTATTCGGTTTTAAGTATAATTAATGCTTGTGATTAAAAATGAAAATCAGGCTGGAGAAACGCGCAATATTGGGTAAACAATACTGAGCAAAAAGCACAATATCCCCGTTCAGATGAACTTTTCTACCCCAGAAAAAAACCTGTTTTAAACCGCATTCCGGTTATTTCCCGGGTAAATGTGAATCTTTTCGCCTCCTGCTTACGACTGGAGTAAATGGGTGGTTTTTACACAGTGCGCGAAACGAGTTTTGTTTACAACCAGGGTATAGACGCTAAGGATGCTCGGTAAAACCGCTTTCTCGGATGCAGGGTAAAAGCTTCTTTCGCATGTGAACGGTGAATTTTCCAACCGGTTGTTTTCGGAGATTGAGTGGGGACGTGCGAGGTACAAATGTCTCATGTAAACGCGGCTGATAAAGGCTGAGAAAAGAAAGAATGAATAAGTGAAAGTAAAGACGAAAACGGTGCTGTACGCGTGTGTGATTTCGCATTTTCATTTTCAAATGATCAGAGAGGGGACAGTGGATTCGGTGTCAAAAATTCCTCGAATAGGATCATCTGTGCTGGTAATTAAAAAATATATATAATTTATTTGAAGTGCAAATAATTGATTTATGAAGTACAAACAGTTGTTTTCTAGAATAACGTTTTTTAATACTTTATTATACGATTTTCCCTGTGTAGACAAACCTTTTTCCGATTAAAATAATTACATTTACAACAAACATTTTTGATTCAAGCTTTTAAACTTCAGATAAATTCAACCTCCGAATCTTAAATTTCCTTTTACGCTCGATGCATATATTTTCTTCGTGATCATGCTAGCTCTAACTAACAAAAACAAAAAATACCCCATGTTTGGTGTTTCAACGCGTGTTAGTTTTCAAAACTTGAACCCCAAAACTCACAGCACAATTGCTAACTCTTAAAATAATATTACTTAGGTTAGGTATAATTGACAAGATGGATTTTCTTTTTCGTTAAGCTCGGCAAAATAAACTTGAGAAATATTTTTACATTTGCAAAATACCAATTTCTTGCAAAGGAAAAAAAGCGCAATAACATGCTTTTAAAATAAATAGTCCATTAAATCGCTCTTCTGACAGTTTTATGTCGCAATATATTTTGTTTTCTCTCAATTTTCAGCATAACTTTATGTTTAAACTTAATTGTACCAAAGCCAAAATAAATGTATTTTTTGCAATAAAAATAAATTTAATCTTGGTATGCCTTTAAAAGAATTAATATTCCCGAAATAAAACCATTCACTAAAAGATTTCATCTTCAAACAGCGAAATTCGAAGCTATCTTCTATCTTCATAAACAGAATGAATTGCTTTACGCAATGCTATTTACGCTTCGTTTTATGTTTGACTATCAATTAGGTATTTTATTTCTCCATTGCTATCAGATAGAATAAAACGACATTTAAAATTTCATGTTTGCTGGATTTTTTGAATGTCACACCTTTTATTCGAGTTTCTTTTACAAAACTCATTCAGAAGGATTTTGTCTGGATTCATATTGGATTGATTAAGGAATAAAAGCATTGGAATCAAAAACATCCCACTTTTAGTATTCTTTATAGATTTCATAGTAACTGTAATTGCATTTAAACACAAAATATCGCTTGAAAGAAGTTAAAACTTGAAAGAGATGAAAGGAAATAGAAGAACTCGATTTTTCATTTTCTTCAAAACCGAAATTGTGTAAAGAATTTCGAAAAAAGAAAAAAAAATATTTTGAATTTTGAGTGCAAATTATGTTTGTCGCAATGACGAATTGCGATAGAACCTTTCTCCTTGGGTTTCTTGTTTCTACTAATGATTTTTATTGCAACTATAATTTGAATCCAAAGCGTCAGAATTCAAATGAATATCAGTTGCTGGATGCAGGATATTATCTGCTGGATGTTGTTTTCGCGTAAAAAGGATTGTGTAACGCCGAGAAGGTCGTTTATAAACAATTTGATTCCGAGGCACATGGACGTCTGTATTATAAGCATAGAAAAGCAAAAATCAAAGGGCGCGGATATCATTCAACGGTCAAGTGAAAACAATAAGCAATTCGTGATTGCTCAATAAAAACAAAAAACCGCTGGGGGAGCTTGTTGCATGAAAATATTTAGAGAAATAACGGCAAAATACTTTACTGAAGAAATTTACAAGTTTATAAACTATTAAATACAGACATAATGAATAACAAAAACTTCAGCAGCAATGAAATTATGTAAATGCACGCATTTTGTAACAAAGAGACTTTTTTTTTCTTTGAGATAGTAAACCTTATAGTTAATGAACTTATTTACGCAAAGTGTAAAAGTGCTACCAAATGTTGTAATTCTATAATTTAAGTACAGTTATGCTTTTTCTAATTCAAAATTTGTCATTTTGAACAAGATCTAACGTAGCCAGACAAGCCTTTCAAGCTCATTCATCTAAATTTCACTCTATAACTTGCTGTTTGTAACTTTTAGAATGTTAATGATAGAATATTTAATACAAGTGAAGCACATATTGCTATCGCTAAGATTTATATTTTCGTTCTGGTGGCGTAATACTGAAAGTAATTTCCTTATATAGCTATGAAATAAATAGTATGAAGACGATAATATAGTTTAGTATGCGGTAGGTCTGGCACGATCTTGCCAAAAGTGGGAAAAAAATTGAAAATACCGGTAAAACCGTCCTGGGAAAAATACATTTTTGACAATATTTGCCAAAGTGTAAAAAAATCTATATTTGAGAAGATAGAAAATAGCTAGATTAATTTTAAGTATCTAACGCCAATGTAATTGCAATTTATTCTCTATTTAAAGACTTTCAATCGATCACAAGAAATCGTCCTTGAGTAGAAGGCGTCCTCGAACAGAATGCAGTGGAGCACCCGGGACCGTGTGAAGTCGTCTATTAATGTATATCTAATTATAAAGTCTTTAAATAGAAAAAGTCGTTAAATAGAACGTCGTTAAAAAGAGAACCAACTGTATTTTTTTTTAATTGAAACCGGAAGTATGAAATTCATCATTGAAGTAGTAACCTAAATGTTAAAGTTTTTCTGTTTTAGTAAAATGCTTTGTTTAAATCACATAATTATTGTTCACGCTTAGATACCATTACCCAGTTTTAGTTTGGGGTTTCTGTTGGAAAGAAAAAGAAAAACCAATTTAGTTTTGCTTTGGACTTAGACTGGATTGGGAAAAGTCAAAATTCAATAGCTTTCATTTTCAGACAGTAAAGTTACATTGTAAGGAAGTGAAATCATACTTATTTTTCTTTCAAACGATATTATTGATGTTTGAAAGTCAAAAATTACAATTATTATTTCAAGTTTCAAGGCAATCTAAAAATGTCATTACTATGACACACCATACCCAATATTATTGGTTGAACGACAACTTGACTAATTTTTGGTGTTTGACCAAGAAAGTTCTCAGTTATAAAACAATTTTTTTTTCTAAATAAACTCACCTTTATGTGTATTTCTGTTAAGCAGAAAAAGATGTATGGATTGCATCTATTTTTAAATGCTTAACTCTTTATATGTTCCCAGAAACACAGAGCTATTAAGAAACCTTATCTTTATTCATAAAAAAATCAATTTTTCCAATTTTTTCCCAAAAAACCGGTTTTTCCACCACTTCAAAATTTTCGGAAGTTTTACATCTCTAGTCCGTATCCATTTTAGAAGCCTAAATAAAACGTAGACGTATATTTCTACCTTGCTCTGGATGTAGCAACTTTAGATTCTTGCTGC
Organism: Uloborus diversus; assembly: GCF_026930045.1. Taxonomy (NCBI): domain Eukaryota; kingdom Metazoa; phylum Arthropoda; class Arachnida; order Araneae; family Uloboridae; genus Uloborus; species Uloborus diversus. Next base: position 112,063,784 of record NC_072739.1, on the reverse strand, counting down.
TGCAACTGCACAAGTTAGAAATAACCTTTATTTTTTTATTTCCTGTTTCAGCTTATTAAGTGAATATTAATCGGATGTTAGAAAGTCCATGTTGAATACGGGAAAGTAGGCTCGTTTAGTTCTGGTCGGAACTTCGTGTTGAGTGTTGCAGTCATGAAATCGTATACAGTTTTTTAGGGTATCGTGGACTCAATCGGATAACTTTGTGCCACTTCATATTTTGTATAGTATAGTGTATTTTAAAATCATAAAGAGCAGACATCTTTTTTTTATATCTCGCCAGCAGGAATACATCACCAGGACGATTTTTCTTAAATTCAAATAAACAAACACAAAAGAAAAAAAAATAAATGACGTAAAGTGATCCAGACTGGCTCAAAGATATCCTGAATGACTGTAGGGGAATGTGGGGCAATGTGAAATAGTTAAGATGACTAAACTTCTTAAAATGAACAAATTGGAAATATGCTTTTAAAATTACAGAACACATGAAGAAAGAACATTGTACTTTGTAATAAAACTTGAATTGAAACATTTTTTTAAATTTTATGTAGTAATATTGTTCCTTAAAGAAAAAAAATAAGAATTATTTATTTATTTATTTATTTATTTTTGATGGGGCAAAGTAAATAAGTTAGGTAATAAATGAATACGTGAGCGATTTATTAAGTAATTGAATGAGTAAATGAAATGCCTTTTTCACTTTGCCCCATCCACTTTGCCTCGCATGCACCTCGCTAATAGTGTAAAATATTAAAAATACATTTAAGCTAAATATTAACTAAATAGATACTGCACCGAATATTAGAATATCCCAATTTATATTTAAACTGCTAAGAGCAAGAACTTAATAATTTGAAGATATAAAAAATATTTTTGTCTTACGATAAAATATTACAAGTTGAGTAACAATTTTGGTACACTTATTTTTAGTTTGGGGAATGTGGAACAAAGTGAAATGCTTAAGATGACTGAGTTTTTTCAAAATGAAAAAAATTGGAAATTTGTTTTGAAAATTACAGTACGCAAAGAAAGAACAATGTATTTTATGATAAAATTTGTTTGAAACAGTATTTTCTATTTTTGGCAGTTAATTTGAGTCTTCAAAAAAAAAAAAAAAAATGAAAATTTTCTCTTTTTTCATGGAGCAAAGTGAAAAGTGCAATATTTTTCTAATGAAATATTTCCAATTCGATTATAAAACTTATTCTTGATCAAAGGAGTCAATAAATAAAAGTTTTAATGAATAAATGAAATGATAATGAAACAATATACAAATAATTAAATGCATAAACCGATTAATATATGAAGAGAAATAAATGAGCGAGTGAAAGAAAGAATGAATAAGAAAATAAGTGAATGAAAATTAATAAAAAGTGGAGAACTAAATGAAGGATTGTAAATGGATTAATTAATAAATGAAAACAAAATTGATTTATACAAAATGATTGAGTGAGTAAATGAAACAAACTGTTACACTTTGCCTCGCATGTACTTGACCAACTGTACAATTTATTTAAAATGCAAACAAGGTTAATATAAACTAAATTAATACTGCATTAAATATTAGGAGGTCTTAATAATTATTTATAATGTTAATAGCAAGAACTTTATCATTTTATAGAAAAAAATCACTTTTGACTTACAACAAAATATTACAATATGAGTACCAATTTTTTAAAATTGCCTATATTACCAAATGCTTTAATCTTCGGCGGTATATTTTTCCTGACTGGAATAGATTACATATGGTACTACATAGTTAAAATATTACTAAGTAAGTGGCGCTAAAAGCGGAGTAAATATTTCACCATTTCACTTTGCTCCGCCATTTCATTTTGTCCCATGTTAACCTACTAATTTTTTCTTGACTGGAATAAACTACATATATTACTAGGTAAGTGGCGCTAAAAGCGGAGTAAATATTTCACCATTTCATTTTGCCCATATTCCCCTACTTATTTTATTTCTCTTACTTTTTAGAGCAAACCATGCTTGTAGAAATAAGTTTACTTTTAAGAAACATTTCATATATATATATATATATATATATATATATATATATATATATATATATATATATATATATATATATATATATATATATATATTTATTTATTTATTTATTTATTTATTTTTTCTGTTGCTTCCCACTGAGGGTTGTATTTTTGCTAGAATTAATTGCATATTCTACATCAAACACGGAAAAGGGGTCTGTTTTATGACAACTCATAAAAAGCATTGAATGACTGAACAAATCTTCATTGTCCACGAAGGGTTACACGAGCCTTTGCATTATATCTTTTGCCACTGACAGAAGCGGCAAGATTTACGATTCGAAAAACGTTCCGTGCTATTACATCATAAACCGACCCTAAAAGATCCATAAGCACTGCATCAACGTAAGAAAAAATGAGAAAAGTTTGAAGCGAGAAAATTCAGTTGCAAAAGAAACTTTTCTTTGTCCTTTAGATATAACATATATGATTAATGGTCGAGTAATACATTTTTGATTTTTTTCCCTCGTCGTACACTCTAACGATCCAAGGAATTTCTTTAAAAAATATGTTAATTGTCGTCTTATTTTTATTTCCGTTGAAGAATATATTTTCGTGCTTAAAATTTTCTTTGGTTGGTTTCATTGGAGCAAAAGTTTTGGTCGGTTGCGCCAAACTATTGTTACGAGGAATTTATAAAACAAAAATGCCAAATAAAAGCAGAATTTTCTCCAACTTTTGGGGGGAAAAAAGCATAAAATATCCGCAAGAATGTAAAAGTATATGTAAAAAAAAAGAAGAAAAAGAATGAAGTTAAGCGATATGGTATAATGAAAAGAACTCATAAAAACTATTGTTTTTTTGTTTTTTCTTCATTCTTAACGTTTTAATGACTTCGGAAGTTTTTTTTATTATATTCTTATTACTATTTTTAAATCACTTTTTTTCATGCATTTTGGTGACACTTAATGAAGCAACAGTGTTAGCACGCTGCCCCAAGCGCTTGATGAAAACTTTAAAAAAATAAGTAAATAAATAAACGATGAAAAACAAAAAGAAACAAATGAAGGAGAGAAAATTCATTTACTTTCTTACTTTCCAATTGAAACACATGAAAATTAAAAAAAGATTAGAACTTTTCATGAAGACATAACATACAGTATGGTTAATGACTGATAATATGTTTTTCCCTTCTTTGGATCTCGCATTTTAACGACAAACATCCAAAAGACGATTGCAAAATGCTTGAACTAGAAGAAAACATTTATAAAAGCGCAAAACAAAAGCTGCTAAATAAGGGATGACCCCTCAGAAAGTTTTAGGGTGATTTTCAAATGCAGTTTGAAAATGCTTTTTGTTACAAACATTAAAACTTTCCTAGGTATTAATTCTTAACAATTTACAGCTTTCTAACTAGGTGACTATTTAAGAGTTAATTTGCTTAGAATTTTTGAAATGCCAAAAAACTGTTTGGCAAATCACTGTTTTTCTCATGAGTGTTACCATTATTAACCATTCTGTAATTTCTTTTCTAAAAATGAATAATTTAGCAAATCTTGAATAAACTGTCTTAAATACTCAGTTTTAAGTCAAAATGGTTTGAATATTTATTTATTTAAGAAGTTTTACGTATTTGGAAAAATGTTGTTCTCATGAGTGTTACTTTGTTTCTTAAAAAAATGGTTAAGTTTAAGGTAAAAACATATTAAAATAAACATTTTCATTGCAATTACCTTGAATAGCTAAAAACTTTCAACATTGAAACCATTTTTTAAAGATTCAAGAAAATTTTTTATTAATACAAGTGCTAAATTTTAGCTATAGTAACACTCATGAGAGACGGTAGCACTCATGACAGATGAACTTATTAAATCATTTATTCTAGAGTTTTGGCAGTAATTCTTCTAGAATATGTATTTATTTTAATACCATATCTTGAGAATTAGTCCTAAACAACACACACAATTTTCATTTTTGCAAGCATTAGCTTTGTGTCAGTGTTCACTCTTCAATTTTTAAGAAATGTAAATTTATTATGCATATGTATGTGTGAAAAAATATATCAATGTGATAAAGACATGAGTTGAAGGTAATACATAATAATTTTGCTTCTAATCATTTCTTGGGTCTCTTTTATCATGAGTGTTACTCCCTTCTCATAATTGTTACCTGTAAAAAATTTCAACTAAGTGGTAACACTCATGGTAACACTCGCAACATGAGTGGTAACACTCATGAGATTTATGGAGGAATTCTTCGCTGGAATAAATTCTGTCGTTGTTTTTGAAAATGTAATTAGGTATTTTCTTTCTTTAACAAAAAATACATTACCTCCTAATTGCTTACTTCTACACTTAAAAAAATATTACAAAATAAATGGGTAACCCTCATGAGAGTTGATTAAAATACTCTTCACATTGAATTGTACATTTCAATATACGACCTATAAGGAATAAATATATCTCATTTTAGACTTACATTCTAAGAAAATGCAAATATGGCTTCGCTAACCCTGCTGCTAACTACTGTAAAGAAATATTTTGCACGTAAAAAATATTTAATTCTCTCAGGTAACACTCATAAGTTGCACATAAGAATACAAACTGCATTGATGTTTTGAACTGTTAGATGAGCAGTTCAGTAAAATCTATTTCAGCAAGCTGTGTGTAACTGACAAATATTACATCCTTCTTCGATGCACAAAAATTAAAAAAGCTGCTTGAAAGCTTAAAAAAAACATTTAGGAAATGTGAATTTTTTAGTTTTTTGGCTAATTTGGCGAAACCCGAGACTTTACTCTGGTAATTCTAGCTCCTCAGCAATGAAAAATCCAATCCAAAATGGCTAAAGTTAAGTTGATGCGGGACAAACCTAACCGGGCAGCACTGTTAAGACTACACAGATCCTAATTACAGTATTACGACGCTGCCGGATGAGGTTTTCCCCTACTATAGATATATATTTAATTTGAAAAATTAGTTAAAGTACACATTTTGAATTAGTTAAACTGAGTAACTAATGAACTTTAATACACCTCACAATATGTAAAGAATGTTGTTAAATTTAAATAACTGGTTAGTAATAAAACTTACCCATATCAACAAGTAAGTTAGAAAAAATGAATTTTGTGTTATCACTTGCACATCACGGATAAATTAACTTCATTCATGAGTTAGCAAGATGAATTTACTTTCTCAGCATCTAATCCAAAGCAGACTTCAAGCTGAAAGCTGATTTTACTGTTTTCTGTTTGGAATTCATTTTCCTTGTGTCATATGCAGATTTAGAAAACCTACTTAAGATTCAATTTTATCTGCAAAAATTCCATTACACATTTTGGCGCTAAATATTTTATTTACTATATTGAATATTTAACACCGATAAAGTAAAATAACCTACCAGTGCATCTTATGTGAGTATGCATTTTACTGCGTCATTGTGATACGTGAAAATGTAAATTCTTAACATGGAAGAGAATCTCGAGTTGATATTATTTCCTCTTGAATATATTTTTCTTCTTGATTTTAATGTCTGAGTTTTGCTGCAAGTTATTTATTTATAGATTATTTCATCGCCAATCCAATATCGTTTTAAATCTAAAAGAAAATTTCAGTCAACATCAGATGCGACAATTTCAACTATTTCAGAGAAAATATAAGTAGAAATTCTAAATGTTCGACGCCCATTGATTGGCAAAGTAGCCTATCTTTTTTAACACGCTTTTATTAGCTTCACCTGTATGTATGTATGTATGTATGTATGTATGTATGTATGTATGTATGTATGTATGTATGTGTGTATGTATCTTGTAACGGAATCTTGCAGCTCAAATTTCGCCCACTTTCTGCGATCGGATTCTTTTGAAATTTGGCACGTGAACTCAGATCCGATGACAATGCAATATTCTATAATCAAATTAATTAATTAACTCTTTTAATTGTTAGTTTCCTCCAATTTTAATCAATATTTTGGCATAAGTCCAACAATGAAAAAGGAAAAATTTAAAAAAAAAATACATTAATAAATGCTCGTAAAAATTATTTAAAAATATCTACAAAAACCTTCAATTTTTCTGCATCAGACAAAATTTGTTCGAATGTTCCAAGGTAATTAGAACATGAAATATAATTCTTTTAAACAAATTTCATGCCAAAATTTAGGTGAGCCTTCAATTGGAAATTCATTGCTGATTAGACCATTGTTAAACAAAACTTTTATTCAAATGCATCTCAAATTTTCAAAGTAATATAAATATGATTTCCGCAAACATACATCGATGACTCACAGTAGCTTCCCATCGGGGTGGCCTTTGTCTTAACTTTAAGATATTACCTCGCACTCGTTTTATAAATAATTTCGTCGCCTGATAATTCTCCAACATAAGAATAAAAAACAGAAAAATAAAATAATAGTGTAAAAAACTAAAAAAAACACGCTTTCGTAGCAAAATGATCTAAAAAGTGAAAAATAATCTTTGGATGATAGTAGTTGACCAATCACTTAATTTTAATGTAATACAAAAAAGCGTGGGGGGCTTCTTATCAGTTGTCTTGAATTTCTTCCATTTTTTGTCCAAGCAAAAATGTAAATAGACAGCACCCCACGCTTTTTTGTATTACATTAAAATTAAGTGATTGGTCAACTACTATCATCCAAAGATTATTTTTCACTTTTAAGTTCATTTTGCTACGAAAGCGTGTTTTTTTTTAGTTTTTTAAACTATTATTTTTTAATTGATAGTATCGGAGTCTGTGCTTTCCCATATCATAGCGAAAAACTTTTACGTGTGGTACATTTGCACACAATTTAATTTACGAAACAAATTTTGTAGTAGACTCTCAGCGCATGCCATTGGCTCTTTATATTTTAAACGACACGCCTTCAGTTGAAAAATGCACAACTTTTATTTCATCGTTAACACACAGTTTGATCCAGCTGGCTATGATTTGTTGCGTACTGCAAAATTAATTCCCATAACTCACTAGATAAAGAGAGAGAAAAAGATGCTCGCTGAATCATTCTTATCGGGAAACTATTATACACAATACCCACAAATAATGAAAAAAAATCTAAATAGGTTCAGTTTAAAGCGGGCTACTTTGGCACTAAGGTCTTTCTTCGGCCCGAATTGAGAAAAATACACAACGCTCTCTGCTGATTTTCAGGAAGCAATTTTAAAGTCATTTTCTTCTGTAGCAATTAGAGAGTAGCCCCAAGCACTCAGAAATATCTACCGAGCAGTTCGATAGCTCTCCACAAGATGTAACACTAGTAGTTTTGTGTTCCTTGTGCTAACATGTAAAATAATTAAGTTAACAAACCTTATTTTACTGCAGCATTTAGTTGGAATGAACAGTATGCAAAATATTTTCTTGAATATATTATCGTAGAACGAAATGAAAAATGTTTAACCGAGATAGAAATTTGAACTAGAAAAACAAAAGAAGAGAATTTTCATCGCCAAAATAGTGCGCTAACTTTACTTTATTGCTTACATTCTCAACTGAAGAGTGTCATCAAAAGTTTGTTTAGGGTTATAGTTTTAGTATTGTGCGAGCAAAGAACCCGTGGCGAGATTTCGCATGTAAGTTAAACCATTTATATTTTTTTATCATGAGTGAATAAAATAGTAGACGGATTACAGAATTCGATAAGTTAAAAGAAATAATGGTAGATTAATTAAAAAGAAAACACCACCATATATCCGTGAGTATTTTATTGATGATTTGCATAGCATGACAGAATTAAATCATAATTCAGAAATTAGAAACATACGAAACAGAAAATTTTTAAATTAACCGATTTGGCAAGTTGAGAAAAACAACTCAGTTACAAATACAAAACTATCAGCACTAGCCAAGCAAGGCAAATAAGTATCATTTTCTTCTTTTGATAATAATTCGTAATGTCATGTAATTAAATTATCTATCGTTAATTGTTATTCTTGTCAGTTTTAGGGCCACAATAAAAATGTAGTTCCATCAAGAATTGATAAATATCGAATTCAACGTCGTGGGAATGGCTGCTTAGAAGTACGAACTACGTAATTTGCATTAGTTTCTGACGTTTAATAATGCTTCTTGAATTCTCATTTCTTTCTACGTGGACCAGAATATCCACAAGACTTTAAAAAATAATTTAAAAAGAACAAAGCAAAAAAAATCATGCATACAAACAAAAATTACTACGCTTATTAGCATTTTCTACGCTACGGCATGCGTTTGTTTTACCTTTTTCATCCGCCATTAGACGGTGGCAGCCGTGTCCTCTATAGTTTGTAGGACTCGACCGATGCATCGGCCAGGCCGATGCATCGGCGCCGATGGTTCAACAATTTAGCCATCAGCATCGGCATCGGCGGCCGATGCTAACTTGCGGGAAACATCGGCCCATCGGCCTTAAAAAAACATCGAAAAGCCGATGGAATTGGCCGATGTTTTTGAAAAAAAAAAGGACCTTTGCTGTTTTACTTTTTAATACAAAGTAAATGGAGATGTTGTTTTCATATAAAATTATTTACTTAAATTTCAAAGTATGAATTTCTATTTTTAGTCATCCTTAGAAGAGTTTTTAATACTACATTGAGGTACCAAACAAGTTAATTATTGCGTTGTTTCTTGCAGCAGGATGTACGTATGTATCTGTCATAATTCATAACTCAAAAATGATAATCTGTAGAAGGTTAAAGTTTCGTATGTGGGATTTGCGGACGTTCCAGCTGTGCACTTCCCTTTTTGTTTTCAATCGGGTGTTCTGAAAAGCCTGTTTACTCATTTTTTGTGGCTATTAATTACTTATTTCAATGCAAAACTAATATAGCGTCTCAGACTGACGATCATTTGGTGATATATTGCCGAATTGGAGACTATGGAAACAAATATGAGATGGCGAAACCGATTTTTGTGTCATTTTATTAGATTCCCGTTGAACCGATGGTAATTTTTAATTTTTCGATATTTGTAATATGAATCACAGTAATGCAGTCTTTTCTGTATCGCTTCGGCGGAGTTACAAGTTTGGGGCCCGTCGAAATACATTTTGGGGATCACAGAAGTTGTAAAACATTTTTCATTCGCATTTTTGTAACTCCTTCGGTGGCCCTATGGTTATGGGGCCTCTCGCGCAATTGCAACATTTGCTATATTTTAAATCCGCCATTGCACATCAAAACAAACTCGGGTGCAAGTTTTGAAAGAGTTTTCTGCTCAATGCTTATGATTATTTTGAACTCTATTTTTACGACTATTTTTTGAATTTCCGAGAACACTTGCGTGCCCCTCCTCCCACTCCCTCAATTTCTGAAATTAAACTCTAGTTGTACTTCTGAGTTGTTTAAAACTAACACCATTCATAAAATTGGAGATTTTTTTTTTTCAAATTTTATCTATTGTTTAGAAAGAATTTAGGGCATTAATGTAAGAAATTGATTAAAGAAGTTTTGAATGGTGACATAATTTGGAAATCAAAGGGACTTTTGATTTTTTTTTTCGGAAGTGCTGAAGTAGATTCAGAAACTCTTCCGAGGCGTTGCTGGTACACAAAAGGGAACCCCGCTCTGCTATGCCATCCATTACTTCCAGAGTACTGACCTTTCGGCCGGGGCCCCCTAGACTCTTACGGGAACGAAATCCAACCACTTACGACTCTAGACACTGTGGACCCAGGTACAGATCTGACTCCAGTGGCGCCCATTGCCTACTCACTGTTCCACTCGATAGCCACTGGGCAGATACAGATCTCCTCAAGTGTAAGTAAAGAGTGGTAGTTTTACATGCGTGGATGCTACACCATCGCAAAACCCTCCCCATTTACCCGGGTTTGGGACCGGTATAGGGACGGGCCTGGTCCCTCAAAGATCAAACCCCACCTACGGCTGGGTTGAGGCGTTGGTGATAGCTGTTCCGTACTAAAAAAATGAGGCAGAGGTTGGGGCCGAAGTGTTATTTACTCCAAAATCAGAGGGTCACCCCCTAACCCTACCTCGTCGTTTCAAGCATTTCTTAAATATTTAGCGATTATTTATTTTGGTCAAGAAATGTCATTTTGCGTATTTCTCATACTTGTTTCACCTATACAGTCGAGCCCGCTTAATGGAATAGGCAATTGGCCAGGAAAAATTATTCTAATAAACGGGATATTCCATTATCCGGGATAAACATAACACTCATCAACGGTGTAGTACACTGGAATTTTATTACATTAAGCGGGATATTCTATTATCCGATATTCCATTAAGCGGGCTCGACTGTATTTCGTAAATTGCCATCTTTTTTTGCATCATTAATAGCGATTGGTTTTTTTTTTTTTCTGTTGTAAGTAAACTATTTTTATGTATTTATTATAAAATCAATGAATAAGTTATTTTCGTTTTTTTATAGAAAAGTTTCAAGGATTTTCTATTATGCAATTTTTCAAATTTCAGAAAATTATTGTTAAATTGAAAAATTTAATTTGAACTTGTTTGTAAAGCTTCATAAAAGATTAAACAATCAAATTGTTCAATACTATGTGTGCAAACATCAGATCAAGTAGTATATGTATTCAGTTATTAACTTGGTGTAAAATATTGAGTTTGTTTATTATATACCTACATTTTAAGAACCTTGCTCTTTTCGTGGCTATTTTTTTTTTCAGCAAAATGTATGTCACTGTTATAGCTTTTATGAAAAATGCAAACTTTTCTATTCATAAATTTTAAATAAGTATAAAAAATATTACTATTTTGATTTAATATTGTAATTTATCTGTTACCTTTTTTGTTTAATTTGATGACTAAAAATGTCTACGTGCAATCTTTCCACTTTAATTGCGTAATTTGTTGACGGTTTCATAGTTTTATTCTTATTTTTTTTTGAATGATTAAACAACGTAATTTAATTTTTTTAACTATGTTTAGTGTACCTAAATCCATACATTATTACAACATTACTGAAATCTTAGTTTATATGCTCAATTAAAAAAAAAACAAACAAATCAATTGGTTATTAAACAGTCTTTTTGTTTTTTTCTTCCTTCTATTTTATTTGGCTATTGTTCTTTCTCTTTCATCATACAGCAGTCAAAAAAGGAGAAGCATAACTACACACCCTATACAGATTGTACGTAGTACGATGCAAAAGTTCGGGAAACAAGCTGTAATAAAATAAAATCTTACGCAGAATAGTTCACATTACCGAAGCATATCCACCTTCGAAGGGTCACCTTAAGGGACTATGTACTTCTACCAGTGTTCATATAACTTTTGGAAACACTCCTGGAAGCCATTTTTCGCTACCTTCTGTGATGCAGCTTCATCTTCTCCTGACGGAAAAAAAGCGGCGTCTATGCAAATGTTTTTTTGCTGGGAACAGGTAAAAGTCACACGGAGCTAAAGTCCGACGAAACGTTATGTTATTTGTTTGTCATATCAAAGTATTGACCAATCGAACCGTGTATCCTCAACATGAAAGTCGCCTTCTTCCCCACGATGAAGTTAAAGCAGCAGCGCAAGAGGCCCTTACAGGAATTTGCGAAAAATGTCTTCCAGGAGTGCTTCTAAAAAGCTATACGAACGTTGGCAGAAGTGCATAAATCGTTCAAGGTGACTATTTTGTAGATAGATATATGCTTCGGGTAATGGGGAACTATTCAGGGTTAAGTTTTATACAACTTGACCTCGAACTTTTAGATCATACTACGTAAGTATTAGTTTTTCAATTTACTATTTCATAACGTTTTTGAGTGACGCAAGTTTACGCGCATGAAAACATCACAAGAGAATTTCCGATAATTAACTGAGGGAGGCGTGCAAAATGGATTGCTTATCTATATGTTTCTAAGGTACATATGGTATGTACAGACGTGCCGAAAAAACTTGTGAAGTATAAATTTGGTGATAGTAAAATAGAAAATTTAGGTCGAAATCTGATTTTTTTTTGTGATTACAATTCTTTATTCGTAGAAAGGAAGTAAAGTGAAATGAATCAATGATCCTTTAAATCCCTGACACTCTTATCAATTTATTTTCTTTTTTTTTTTTTTTTTTTTTTTTGCCATCGGCCAACGGCATCGGCCATCGGCCATCGGCAAATCGGCCATTTGGAGGAAAACAATCGGCCCATCGGCCATCGGCCATCTTTGAACAATCGGCCAACAATCGGCATCGGCCCATCGGCCAAAAAAATGCCATCGGTCGAGCCCTAATAGTTTGTTGAAGTTGCGAATTAAAATTTTGTTTTCGTTTCCAGATAAAAATTGGGCGATTTATCTTCTTTCTTTTTTTAGGATCTAAGGTGTATATATGGAGGGTTTGCGTTTTATATATTCGGGAATTTTTGATTCGCCGTTTTTCTTTCTTTTCGAATAATTATTTTGGCGGGAAAGTTTTAATGTATTTTTTTTCTAATTGATGCTTTGTTGCTGAACATGTGTCACTTGACATAACTTTTATTTTCGAGGTGGACCGTGCAAAGCTGGGCAATGCAGCAAGTTTTAAAAAACATATATATTTCCTTAAAACAAATATGTAAGGCTAAAATGTCACATAAAACCGGTTTTTTTTTTTTTAAGAAATAAACTTTTTGTTTGAACACAAGTATATCTTTCGATCCAGTTTGTTACTCCAACTCCTGGAGTTTTAAAGTCTCCGACTGGCGACTCCTCTCCAAAATCAGACCAACTTCAACTTCTTATTTTTGGCGAGAAAGTTTACAGTATTTTTTTTCTGATTGATGCTTTGTTGTTGAACATGTGTCACTTGACAAAACTTTCATTTTCGAGGTAGACCATGCAAAGCTGGGCAATGCAGCAAGTTTTTAAAAAATATATATCTTTCCTTAAAACAAATATGTAAGGCTAAAATGTCATATAAAACGTTTTTTTTTTTTTTTTTTTTTCAAAGAAATAAATTTTTTGTTTGAACACAAGTATATCTTTCGATCTAGTTTGTTACTCCCAACTCCTTTAGTTTAAAGTCTCCGACTAGAGACTTCTTCTCTCTCCAAAATCAGACCAACTACAACTGCGGGCCACTGGTCAAAAGAACAAAAACAATGTTTATCCTTGGTTTTGCTAAATTAATGTAAGCAGTTTCATTTATATACATAAAGTAATTAATAAGAAATTGCAGACAGAACAAAACGCATTCATCATACAATTTAAAGTATTTTCTTTTTTTTTTCAGAAACCTTAAAAACAGTTATCTATAATGACAGGTTTGTAAATCATAATAAAAGTCATCTTGTTCGTTCAAAAGTTTTTCCTTATTTTTTTCTTGCAAGCCGCTCCATAAAATAAAATGAATTTCCGTCAGAAATGCACTACGCGGACTTCTGTTTGCGAAATTACGGCAGATGGTAGCCTGCCTCGGCATTTGTCTTAGTCACTTCAAAGAAAGAATGAAGAGGAAAATAATTTGATCTTGGAAATTTCGCATTCACAGCTATATTTAAGCTTGCTGAATGAATTTGAGGCACAGCCATTTTTATTTCGCTTTTTTGTTCGCCATTTTTCTTCCCGCTAAGCCTAACTGAAGAATGCTTATATTAGTGAAATAGAATAAATAGGATTGAGTGGAAAGATCTGACGGAAAAAGGAGCTTAAATATATGGAGCAGTTTTATTAGTGCATAAGAAATTGGTGTGCTTAAGGAAGGAATATAATAATGCGTTTGGTATGAAACGGAATTTAGAATAACTAATTTTAAAAGCCTTGACTGTAAGTTTCTGGAATGAAATTTCATAACGACGTAGTTTAGATTAAAAAACATTTTTAAAACTTCCTCTTAAACGAATAAAAAGTGAAATTGACACAGGAGTTTTAAACGGCTTCATAAATTAATGAAGTTCTGGAAAGCATCAATTTTTGTCACGCCAATTGCGATTTTGAAAATATGTGTGCAAATACCCTGTAGGGAAACAACTTTGAAGTTTTCAAACTAGCAATATATTTTACACACGTGTTTCTGAGTTTCAAGGAACTCCTTTTCAATGATGAAAAGTGTGAACTTTTGGATTTAAAGTCTTCCGATAGTTTTCTGCATTGAGAAAAGGGTTATTTGAAAAGCCGAAACACGTGCCGGAAATACATTGCTAATTTAAGCATTTTCAACATTGTTTTTCTACTGTTATGTTCAGGGGTGCCCCGAGCTTAAATTCTAGAGAGATAATGGATCCAAATGGAATTCGAAATAAATGAAAATCCAAATTTTGCCAAGTGGTGATAATTTTGCCGAATGTAACTACAAATTTTGCCGAATAATGATCATTCTCCCGTATCGTCAGACAAAATTTGCGGAAGAAGGAACTTTTTGGAAGGTCACAGTGACCTGCCATGATCTCCCATCGGGTCGCCTCTGGTTAATAATCTGGGTAAATAAATGTATGCGGTTTCTCACTTTTATGGCATGTAGCCCGTCTAATCAAAAATTACGCAATTTGAGTTGATTGAGCAATTTAATATAATATTGTAATTGATACCCGTGCGTTTTTACAATGGCGATATGGTAAAACAGGGGGAGGACTTAGATAGTTTATCTCCCAAATAGTAGTTAGAGTTAAATGTAAATAATGTATTTACAAATTTCTCCATAAATGGTCCTCTCAAAGGTGCCGATTACATCCGTACTATGCTTAACATTATAATTAATAATGTGATAGTCAAACTATCATACCTGCCAAACAGCAAATGTCTAACTTTTGCTGGTGACATAGATTCACACCACTGGAAAACTATGTTTCAGTTCTTAGTCACTCTGTAAATGATGCTTTAATGGTCCTTAAGGATTACTGCCAAGAAAATCTTATGATTGTGAATTCTAGAAAAAGTTTACCAACTATTAGCGTGAGTTACAGTAATCAAAACTGAAATCAAGTAGACACTTTTTGTTAAATTAGTATTTTTCGGGTCCGTTCACTTTTATGGAAAAAATATAGCGAAGAAATGGCTAAAACGTGTACCGTAAACCCGGGCTACTTGAGCATCCAGGGGCTACTTGAACCCATGAGCAAAAATTGCTGCTTAAAATCTGTCCTGGTCCTATAAAACTCAATGTATATGATTAAAAAACCTTCTCCGTGACAGGTAAAAGTATTAGGCAGAGGCTGGTGCATGAAACAAAGTTTCTTCTATTCCAGCCTTTTTCTGATTGAGATTATGATTGCAAGTTGTCTAAACAGGTGTTTTTAGTGTCTGCACACTTTCACTTGTAAGTTCATGTAAACATCTGATATCATCAAGGTAAAGATAGTTTTACGTTTGCATTCTGTTTCTTAATAAAATAACAGTGTTTTAAGGCTATAGCTGTGTAATTAACACAGTAACTAAGATAAGTTAGTAAAAGTGCACTGGTTGCCTTAAAATGAGGCTACTTGAACCCAGCGTTCAAACAGCCCCAGATCACATTTCGTTACTAAATAATATTCCGTAAGGTTTGTAATCTTTAAAAATAAAGTGGCTAATTACTATTTCTGCAGTTTATTTGACGATCTGGGGATAAAAATGGTCCGAAAGTAAAATATAACCTCTTGAAGTAGGAAATAATGCGGGTTATTAAGAGGAAAAATTACAATTGTGTCCAGATTCAATTAATTCCGGAGAAATGTCTTAGAGAGTGGCATCAGGAAAAAAAGGAAACTAAAAGAGCAGGTTTTAACTAATATCAGAGAAAATAAATCCACCCAAGCCATTAAAGAGAAGAGTTTTCATTCTTTCTAATGCTTAAATAATGAACATTTCAATTGGTTTTAACTGTACTAAGATTATATTTCTATTTGAGAAATTATGCTTTCTTAAAAATATGTTTTTATGTATACGTTGATTTTATATTAATTTATATACATAGTTTGCTCGCTAGAATGTACGTTTTGAGTTTTCTTTCAAAATTATTGCTCCTTCTTGATACAACCACTTGTTGTACAGTTTTTTCTAATGGATGTTCTGAGTTGGACCAAGTTTCCCCAGCGCGGGGATACTTGAATACAATTTTTAAAAATAGAAAAAAATATATATATAAAGAGTAAAAACTGTTGTTTATAAAAAAAAAAAAAAGCTCGCTTAAGGTGGTAGCAGTACGTTAGAAAAATGGTAAAAACAAAGTTATCAGTGCACATTATGGGTTTAACCAAAAAATCAGTGTAAAACTCGCCAAAAATGTGAAATTTCGGGTCCAAGTGGCCCCGTTTACGACAGCTGTAGATTCAACTTGCTAAAGAATCTCTTTCGGGTATTACCTGGGATTCCTCTACTGATACCCTCTGGACTACAAGTCTAGCTTTTGCTGATGACTAGTGATTACAATACCGGTATACCGAATACCGGTATTTGGGGCTATTTTTCAATTTCGTAATACCGGTATTTGCTGGGGTAAAATACCGGTATTTTCGGTATTAGCTGAAAATAATAAATAGTTTTAAATAAGGAGTTGTCAGTTTATTTATTAGATATGTAATTTTGATTTAGATGTGTATTTCTTTTTTGTCTCAAATCAACCAGTACCAAACTCAATCTATTGATGTAAAAATTAATCTTCAAAAGCATGAATTCATCAAATATCTGTAAACAAAAGTAGAGGAAAGAGTACAAAATGATATAATATTTTCTTCAGTAGATGGTCTGGTGAATCGCGTTTATTATTTTGTGCGTTTATGTGCACCACGTTTTTATTTTTAGCACCTTACCGATCACTCACCTGCCCTTTATCCAAAAGTTATTAATGTCTACTATAATTACAAATGTATTTGTGTTATAAATAATTTATTCGAACTGATAACAAATTACAACAATATTTTGCGATATTTTTAAAATTATTTATTTTTTTAATATTTGTCTAACCGTACTGAATTTCGAGAAATATCTTTTCTTGTAAGTAAAACAAATAATAATTTGTAGTCCCCGATGCTGGTGCGCTGCAGTGTCTCACTATTTAGCTGTATAAAAACTTAGCAAGATAATATTTAGCAATTATAAATTGCTTTCAAAATTTGCAGAGAGTAGTGGCATAGTGAACTGGAAAATATTTTCAGACATTTATATATTTATAAAAATATTTTAAACGAAGACAAAACGAATAAAAAAACTAACAAAAGAATCAAATATAGTTAAATTCATCGTAAATTTCCAACCAAAAAGGTAATGAATAGCAAACACTACCCTACTTTAATAAATGAGGAATCGTTGAAGATAATGTTAACATTTGAAAAGAACCGTCTCTCGAAGATAAATTGCAACTAGATATTAATTTTTTTAAAAAAGAAAATAATACTAAACACAGTGCAAGGAAAAAAAAAATAATATATCCAAAAACTGCAAGCAAGAGACCGAGTTTTTTTGAAAATGAATGACTTCAAGGCAATTAGAGGCTGTGTATCGCACATTATTAACTGTACCACAGACAATCTTAAATTCAGAAACAGTGTTTCAACTCAGGAAATTTGTACACTAAGTGAGTTTCAGGCTTTCTGACGATTCAAAAAGATTCATTGTTTCTTAATAATATTGAATTTTCATTATTATAGATGTTCCTGAATTTTATAATTATTGGTTCACAAAGAGTTTTCGTAATTAATTCACTTTTTGCACAAAATTATGAAAGGTAACAACGAAACAATATGTTTTTTTAATATTTTTTGAGAAACTGTTAATACCGGTATTAATATCCGGTACCACGTCTTAAAAATACCGAATACCGGTATTACATTTTTGGTCCGGTATTGCATTCCCTTCTGATGACCTAGTTATTCACACCACTGGAATTGATATTTTCGTCCTTAGTCATTCCATAAATAATACTTTAAAGGTTCTTAAGCATTACTGCTAAGAAAATCTGGAAAAGTTAATTCTGAAAAAACAGTTTACCAACTTTTAGCGCGAGTTATAATAATCAAACCTTAAATCAGGTGATTACCTTTGTGTTTTTCTAGACAGTAAGCTTTTATTGAAAAACAAAATGAGGATATGGCTGAAAAGGGTAGCGGTAGACTCATTGTTAAAAAGGCTTTCGGGTACTACCTGGGTCTCCTTGATCGATGTTCTTTTGTTCTACTAACAGAACTTATGTTAAACTTGTTTTGGAGTACGGAAGAACTAATTGCCACCTTTTTGTAATACTTCCTACAAACTTGTAAATTTGACACAAAATAAAGCCCTCAGACGCATTACTGGGACAATTAGCCTTACCCCTATTGCAGTTATGGAAATTTATAATTGTCTTGAAACTCTAAAGATCATAAGAAGAAACATATCTTATTTAACTCTGTGAAAAGTGCAGGAGACACCTCCAACATTGGCAAGAATATACTACTGCCTTATCCAGATTGAAAACTCATGAATCTTTTCTTTCATGTGCTGACCAACTCAATGGTCTTTACAATTTTTCGTCAACTTGACCTCATCCTTTTTCTACTGGTCTATCTCCTCTCATTTACAGAGCTCTTTCATACTGCTTGTCTATTGGTCCTTCTGACAAGAGAAGTGCTACAGCTCCCGAAGTACTTAGAGCCTTCTCCTTGGAGGTTACAAATACAACTTATGCGAGAGATGAATGGATTCATGTCTTCACTGATAATTTTGCAAGTGTTGGAAACACTGGTGCTAGTGTCTTCTGTGAGGAGTTCTTCGAGAAAACTAATGTGGTTAGATTTTATGCTTTTAATTTTGGTGCAGATGTCTATGTCGTATAAGTCGCAATTTCAGACCTTGTGAGGTTAGACTCTACTCTGAAAAAGACATCATTTGGTACAGAGTTTTCAGTTTTCAATTTTGACGAATGCCTCGCCATCTCGTAGCGATTGCTTTCTTGTTGAGGAGGTAAGGACTTACTTTTCCCATGCTATCACCACTGGTTGGGGAATAGTTCTTGAATGGATCCCCAGTCATTGCAACACACCTGGAAATAAAAAAGCGGATGTCTTTGCCAAAAATGGTTTCAAACTGCAGCCAGTTGGTTTTCCCAATCTCCTTGCACCAACTTTATCTTGCAGCGGGAATTTACACAGATTTCAAATGAGAATATAGGGGCCTGCTCCTTTTTCCTGTCCCAATGAACTTACCTCGTGCAAATTTGTGTTGCAAATTGTTGTTGTGCTAGACTAACAACAAATTATGACTTTCTATCTGGACACCTACAACGTATCGGTGTAGTAAGTAATAATAAGTTGAAACAAAACCACTTTCCCTAATTCAAATAGAAGGTTCTGGCTTAGAGGAGAAGAAGTAAAGAGAAGAGAGTGGCGAGGAAAACGCTCGAGTCAAAAACGATGTTTGAAAAATGATGTTTTGTTCAGTCTGATGATTTTTTATTTGAGGAGTTTACTTTCAAAACAAATTGCATCAACCTTTGGAAACAACAACAAAAAAAAATTTTTTTTTTCCTTTTCAGAATCTAGTATAAGCCCTATCGACTCACGAATTTCTTTCTTCTCGAAGTGGTTTGTATTTTATGTTGTTTTATGAGTGGCCCAATTAATACATGTTTAAAAGAAAATGGTATTTGATTCACTTACAAACTGTCATTTGAGGCAGTGAGAAGCAAAGGGATGTAAGTGGCAAAATTAAATATTTGGAGATAACCATCACAAATAGTAGGAGACCCTCTCCTCTGTCTTGGAGCAAGAAACATTACTAGTAGCCCTGGTAGGTGCTGCTGTACAGCATGATTTAGAAAAAAAATCAATGAAAGCCTACCTAGGATGTTATCTTTAAACGCGTTTCACTCAAAACTTGAAAATGCCCACTTGTATCCCTTTTCTTCCATTGCCTCATTTGTGCTCCTCAGGTGAAGTAATGAACCTTTTACATTTGATGAGGTGCTCTGTACTGCCGTGAGAAGGTAAAGGGCAGTATTGCAGAAATGAGTTTTCAAGATATTTGAAGAAGTGTATATGTCACGTATTTTACAATATTTGCAATAAGGCCCCTATTTTTCTCATAAGTGTTAAAACCCAAATGTAAACATATTATTTCCTAATAGCGTTCCAATCTAAAACTAATCTGGTGTAAAGCTAAAATGCTATTTTCGTACATTGAACAAACTTCTAAAATTACCACAATTTTATCAAACTTCATCATTGCATTTAGCAAATTAAACTCCAGCATCCTCTCAGTTTATGTGAGGTATAACTTTTAGAAGATTTTATTAAAACTGCAGAATTTTGAAACTATTATTTCGGATAACACTTTAGAAACTCGATTTGAAAGAACTCCAGCTATTTCAATATAATAAGAATGAGAGTATTTTTTCTTTTAAAAAGTCTTTATTAAAAATTATAACCTGAGATAAAAATCTGCCGTCCCATCAAGGAAAAATGTTCGACAAAATATAAAACTTTTCATGAAGAATCAGAACGCAGAATTGGCGTGGGAGCTTTTGCACGTTTTTATGATGGTAGCATGCCATCAGGTTGTAAAAAAGTTTTTTCCTTGGAAGGTTTATGATCATTTACACCTTTGGATTAAAGTTTTCCCATAAAAACACAAAGAGATAAAAAGTGAAACTATATTTTACTTTCTAAACTTCACAAACGTATATCTTTGGATATTTTTACAGCTCGCGTGCTTTGCTTTCACTACATGGTTCTATACAATAAGAGAAGATATAGATACAATGCGGAAACTTTTATTTTGTACTCGCACATAAACTTTTCTTTCATTTCGCAACTAATAAAAGTATGATTAGAAATGTATTAACATTAAATTTAAGTTCTATAAAAGATATAAGTGTTTTTAGAGGAATGATTTAGGTAAATGGCGTCAAGAAAAAATAGACAAAATCTTTACTATAACTGTGTTGAATGACGGGGGAAAAATCACCAAATGACTGTATCAAAAAGCGTGTTTTATACTGATTATAAAAATATTTGGTGTCTTGTGTCAGTCAAATTTTGTGAACTAACAAAAAAAGAAGGAAAAGAGAAGAAAAGAAAAAAGATAAAATTAATTTGAATCATGGCATTTTGAAGTCAAATTATGTTTTTCGCAATCACGAGTGTGTGTGTGTGTGTATATATAGGCGTGTGTGTTTGCATTGAGGCATGAGTGTGTGCGGGTATGTGTGTGTGTATAGGTATCTGTATGTATGCATGTTTGTTTGTGTCTGTATGCAGGCATGAGTGTGTGTGTATGTGTGTGCGCGTGTGTATTTGTGTCTGTGTGCAGGCATGAGTGTGTGTGTATGTGTGTGTGCAGGTGTGTGTGTATGTATGTGGGTGTGCAGGTATGTGTGTGCGCGTGTGTATTTGTGTCTGTGTGCAGGCATGAGTGTGTGTGTGTGTGCAGGTGTGTGTGTGTGTGTATGTGGGTGTGCAGGTATGTGTATGTATGCGTGTGTATGTTGGATATAGACGTAACCTGGAGGCGGTTTTCACTAGAGGAGCAGTATCGTGAGGCCGGTCGACGGTGGTGCTGCAGAGGGAGGCGGTGGGAAAATGAAATCATAGGAACATCAAAACAGTCAAATGAGAACAATAAGCAATCGTGATTGCTCAAAAAAGAATTAAGTGTGCTGGTTCTGTATCAAGTATTTATAATGACAATAAGATACATTCAATCCAAAGTATAGTATTTACCCACAAGATCATTTATATAGATTGAAAAAGAATTCATTATATCCCCGAAACGCGTGTCTGAAAGTACCCCGAAAAATTTCAATTTAACGTAGACCGTAGTACGTCACAAATATGAACAAATTGGTAGCATAGGTAGTTCAGATTTTCGGAAACAACCAGGAAAATGCCGTTTCAGGAAATAGAACGTCATTTAATCAGATAAAATGGTTATACAATACATACGTTTATAACATACAATACACAATATAGGGGAATGTGGGACAAAGTGAAATAGCGGGGCAAAGTGAAATGGTCAAATATTTACTCTGCATTTAGCGCCACCTATCTGGTAATACTTTAACAATGTAGTTGCACATGTAGTCTATTCCAGTCAGGAAAAAAGTACCGCCGAAGGTTAAAACATATGATAATAGAGATAATTTTCAAAAATTGATACTCTTATATTGTAATATTTGTCGTAAGTCCAAAATTATTTTTGTTATTATAAAATTATAAATTTCTTGTTAACATTTTAAATATTAATTGAGACATTTTAATATGTGGAGCAAAATTTATTTAGTTAATATTAAGCTTATTTGTGTTTCAAATATTTTGCTCAAGTAGTAGAGTGCATGCGGGACAAAGTGTATGGGGCACAGTGAAATAGTTTATTTCGTTTACTCACTCAATCATTTACTAAAAAACTTACGTATTCATTTATTAGTCAATTAATTTGCATTCTTTTATTTAGTAATTCACTTATTTATTCATTCACTCTTTTACTCTCTCATTTATTTTTCTTCATTAATTAATTAATTTATATTTATTCATTTACTCTCCCATTTTCTTTTCATTTATTCATTCAAAGTTTTACTTACAGATGCATATGGTCAAAAGTATTTTTCATAACCAAATAAAAACTATTTCATTAGAAAAATGTTTTATTTTTCACTTTGCCCCATAAAAAAAACAGTTAAGATTTTCCACTTTTTTTTTTTTTTGAAGGCTCAAAATTACTGCCAAAAAAAATAATCTTTCAAAGAAAGTTTTATTATAAAATACGAGTACAATGTTCTTTCTTTCTGTACTGTAATTTTCAAAACAAGTTTCCAATTTTTTCATTTTGAAAAGCTCAGTCAGCCATTTCTGTTTGCCCCACATTCCCCTACTATTGCACACTGCTACAATACACTGAACTGCTACAATATGCAACTACATTTTCCAACAAAATTTGACAAAAATCACTCTTATTGCTTATGATGCATATTGTTGAACAAAGACAAATGAAAAATATTTACAGACTGTATATTCTGTGAGGAACTATTAAACAAAGAAAATTGAATGAACTTCTGAAAATACGTCGACTTCACGTAAATAAAGTTGAATTAATTTCTGCAAGGAAAAAAACATATTGAAACGAACTGATGTGTGTGCATCATATGACTTCCTTTCACTCAAATTTAATGACAAAAGCGCCTCGAAGTAAACAAAGAAACACTTTAAATATTTTCACCCTAAGTTTGTTGCGAACCGAAGCAAAAAAAAAAAAAAAATCTTGCCGATTTCTCGCCAAGTGTTTGCCAAACTATAACACCACTTGAGTTTGCATTGAAATTAACAATGATTTCTCCCACAAAAAGGTGTAAAAGACCCCTTAGAAACATCCGAATGCAACCAAAAGGGAAAGTGCACAAGCAGACCCCACTAGTTGTCTACGTACCAAATTTCAACTTTTTAGGTCATACTGTGTTTGAGTTGTGCGAGATACATACTCACATACACGCATACGGACATACGCATATACATACGTACATACGGTCCTCACAAGAAAACTCGTTGAAATTAACTCGGGGATTGTCAAAATGGATTTTTCTGGTGCCTATACGTTCTTAGGCATATATCCACGTGTGGAAGGGTTGAAAAAAAAAGCGCAATATTCATTCGAGGGCGAGCAAAATGGAAATTAAAGGTCGCTTTTTGAGTAAATTTTTTTTTCGCGAACACAATACTTCCTTTACTATGTAAAAGGGAGTAAAAACACTAATTATCGGATGGATGAATTTTGGAATTCTTTTCCCAATTATTAAGTCCCTGCTGCTTCTGAAAAATACAGCACTTGAAATATTCTCTACCGAGAGACTGAAATTTCCCATCGCTTCATCTGGAAGGAACATTTTGGTGACTCTAGAAATATTTTTACTGACGAACTTTATTTATTTTTTGCTCATTCTGATTTCTCATGCTGTAAAATCCGTACAATTTTTCATGGTAAATATAATATTCTACCTCTTTACATGCGTACTAAGTTTTGTTTAACAATTGTATGTAAATATTTATTTCACAAAATGTATCTGTTCCTTTAGCAAGTTTTAGGCAGTTTATTAAAACTCCATGGAATTGCGCTCAAATTTTTGACGTTTCGGATTTTTGAAGTTCGGATTTTTAACGCTCTACTGTACGTGCTTTAGGTTTACCCACTTGGCAGCTGACATCAAAATTGCTTCGGACATGGAATACAGTAGAACCTCTCAATAAGGGACACTAATGTTACCAGACATTTTGTGCATTTTGTCCCTTAAATAGAGGTGTTTTTTCTTCGGAGGTATTTTAGGTAGCATGCAATGTGTTAACTCAATATAATTTTTTTATGAACTTAAACTATTAATATTTAAGATTAAATACTATACATTTTTCATACATAACTAAATAAAATTCACACGTAATGATATTTTAAAGTTTTTATTATTTTATCAATTATAATTGAGTCAAAAATTTGGTAAGTCCTAAGTTTTGCAACATAAAGCAATTATTTTGAAGTAATTCGTTGCATGAATTTGTTTCATGTCATGTAATTTACAATGCAAGCCATTTTGAATTACAATTAGTATTCACATTTAAATTTTTATTATATAAAAAGCTAGTCAGTTTCTGTGCCCTCTCCATTTGCACTGAGCCTACTTGAATGGGCAAATCATGCATATAACTTTCAGCAAGACTTTTACAATATATACTTATTTCTTTAACATATGTTAATTTCAAACTCTCCTTAATTAACTTTTAGAGGAAAAGTGAAACTTGAATTCCAGTGAGTTCACTCTTTCCATACACTTGTACGCAATTTTTTTTCTCTGTGACTGTCCCTTAAATAGAGTGTCCCTTAATTAGAGGTAAATACATGGAGGTCCCTGTTCAAAGGGACTGGGACCAGCAAAAATGTCCCTTAAATAGAGGGTCCCTTATTCGAAATTGTCTCTTAAGGGAGGTTCCACTGTACATTTTTTACTAAGCTCGGAAGTGAGCGTTTGGGATAACTTAAGATTTCATGCTAACTTTAAACCCTTACCTAAATATCAGCCCCTGCCATTCTCTTAGCAATGGTATTGGTGTAGATTTTAATTAATACCTCCGGTGTTTAAAGGGCTAAAAAAAAGACTGCTATGCCGAATGGCTTTCCCGGGATGTTCCGAAGACGATCTTACTTGTCTCGATCTTGGACGGACAAACTGTATAATGTTTAGAGTGTATATTGAAAGAGGGTAATCATTTTTTTTTTACAGAAAAGAAGAAATAAGCTATTCTTTCATTACGACACAATTTGTGTGCAATCAACAGTAATAGACAACAATTAGTTCGCCATGGTGACGAAGGGACAATTAGGTAATCTTTCTAAAAACACAGTTTGTATACGACGGACTTAAAAACTACTGTCAGTCTTTTGCCTAAACGGAAAAAAAAACAGGAAACTGCTTTTTAAATTATAAGTTAAAGAAAATTACCAGTATCAACAACAAAAGACTACAACTAGTATTTTCCTAAATATGAACAAGAGAAGTTTTTTACAGCATAATTTTAGACAATAGACAATAAAAGACATATTTAGAGCTTTACAGAAAAGAAGAACATGTTTCAGAGTGTTTTCCTGAAACATAGATTAAAGGAAGATACTTGAATAACAACATACCTATCAATATTTTATACATTCTGCTAAAATTCAGTTTCTTGCAAAATTTTAAGATCATTTTACGGTGTGATTCACAACTACGCTTTTAAAACTTAAATGTTTCCTTTCAAAGGAAGAGAAACAACAGCAAAAACAAAGTAAATAATAAAATTATGTTAAGGTTTTTTTCTGTAAAACGTAACAGTAACAGTACGTGCTTAGGTTATTGTTACACAAAGCTTTTAAACTTCCATTCGTGATCTCAGCGAAAGGAGGTGTTTTCAATCTATGGGAGTAAAGCTGAATGGACGGAAAATGTATATGCCAACATTTTATACGCGATTTCAAGCCCTTTTATTTCCTAGCTTTTCGGATGTTTCTTTCTTTTTTCATTCACAGATTTGTTTTCTTCATTTGGCATCAAGTTATGAGTTTCCCTTTATTTTGAACTTCTAAAACAGATGGCTAGCAGCGGTAAGAGTAGATTTGAATCCCAGGTCTTTGTCATCTTCTTCAAGTAAATATGTTTGATTTCATTCTTTTATTTATGTTTGCCGTGAAATTCCAATCAGTGAGTTGTCCGATTTGTGTGGATTAGATTCCCTATAACTGGAGAGGCCGACGCATCCGCCATGTTGGAGCAAGCGGGAGCAAGCGTACTTATCTCCCACCAGGAAAATACAGAATAAAAGACATTCCGTAGAACACTGCAACACGTTAACAGAGATTACAGAGCATTTATAGCGTAATGGATCGTAAAATCATGAGAAATAAATCGATATTAATCTCACACAAGCGAGCTCCATTTCCAGGCTTCCAGTCACTTAATCGGCTATTAGTTATCCAACTACTTTTTCTTTCTGCATCTACTAGAAATCTGAAGAGCTGAAATCCTATTTTTGGAGCTATTTGCACAATTAACAGCCGAGCAACCACCCATTTAACTCAATTTAACATATTCTAAAGAAATGTAAAGATCAGCAGCAATGTTATCGCTGCGAAGCACTGCAACAAGTTTTCTCCAAAATGGCGGATGCATGTTTCGGTTCCTCCACTATAGGGGCCTTAGTGTGGATAGAAGTTTGAATTGCCGCATGGAACATCAACTTAGCTAAAAAGAAATAAATTTTTCATCAGTTCACGAGAAGGAATCTCAAGAAAGTTTATCAAAACTAGTCGGACTATTCTGTCGATACGAAGTATAGCTTTCGAAGCAAGCTAAGAGTAGTAATCGTTGAGATGTTAAGAAAGTGAAGTTAGCGAGATTGGATAAGAGTTCCCTAGTTCAGTGGCGTAGGAAAGCGGGTGGTCCTTGGGTCTGACCCCACCCTTGAAGCTCAAAATTAAATTCCAATAGTAAAAACTGAAGTTATTCCCTTTTGTTTCAAAGCCTTTGGTAAGTCATCTAATCAATATAACTGCCGATATAAGAATAAAAATGAATTATCGCTACTTTAACTTATGTTTCTAAGTATCGTAGCTATTTTTAAGTTGGACATTCCTCACCCTTGAGGAGCCACTGTCCAAGGCTCAACATAAAAAAGATAGTTTCATGGAAGTATCTGTCAAAGTAAATTATACCTTACCCAGTTTGCAATGGGGTCGTTTCCAAAATTTCAAAAGTATTTTTTTTTTCTGAAAGAGCATGCATAAAAACATAGGATCTGACTATTTTTTAAATATTTTATTTAAGTTTAATATTTTTTAAAAATTACTTAAATCGGTACGCTTTCATTGTTCATTGTTCTGTCGTGTGACATCACAAATGATGAAATGCCATTCAATGTTGCCATTCACAGACCACAATATTTAATTCGCATATTTAAGTTCGTTTCTTGTTTATCATAAAGTGGAACCGTGGTAGAAAGATGCGCCAAATTGCACGCCTTGTTTTCAAAATCGGACATTAAAAAAATAATAATTAAAAAATAGCTGTTGGGAAAATGAAAGTATTTTCTGGGTCCATGTTATTTTTTTTACTCATTCTATCAATTTCAGTGACTAAAAGTAGTACTTTTGACTGATGGAAACTTTTGACTGATGGAAACAACCCCATTGTTTGAAAAACATAAATGTGTGCATGATCTTTATCCATTAAAGCAGGTAGAACAAAACAGACAAAAAAACTAGTCTAGTACCTGAAAAATAAACCTGAGTTATATACATGAATAAGGCTAGAAATAACAGGAGCATTATTATGTGGTCACCCTATGTCTTTAAGTAAAATTTAATGGTCTCCTTTTCGTGTCATAGGATCATCTGTGCCATAATTGATTCTAACGTTTCCGAGAAATGCATCATATGCTCTTGTCTAAAGATTATTTTTACCACTTTTTCTGAGATAAATCTCAAGAAGATGCTAAGACAGTTTTGAATAGCTTCCAAGTTAGTTTCCGTGAGTAATGAGATATTAGCTCAAAATAACATGATGTCAACATTTATTCATTGAAAGGTTTTTTTTTCAAAACGTAAAATTGTATTTGAAGTGTTTTTTTATAAGTTAACAGGTTTGTTTTATTTCCATATGGACGCGTAATCTTATGAAATTTTCAGTGTAGTGTGTAAACAGGAAGGGTTGTCATTTTCCTATCCTTTAAGCTCTTTGGCCTCTGAGCATCATATGTTACAATCAATTAATCCAAAAGAATTTATATAACACCACCTACTTAATCTACACATAATGTTTAGGCTTAAGTTCACGAAACACAATTTGTTTTCCCCGTTAAAAAACAAGTTTTCAAAAAATGCATTTTCTCCAGAATTGGATATTGTTTTCCTATTTTCGTTTATAGATAGTGTTCTTGACCACAACAAGAAAACATATCACCGGTGGCGACTCCTAGTGCCACAACAGACATACTTAGGGGGACGAAATCGAGCAAGAGAACGAAATATGGCTACTTTACTCTATAATACATAATCATCATTAAGAAAAGAGTAATTAGTGATAAATTTTGAAGTTTAAAATAATTAGTTTTTTTAGTTGTTATTTATTAAGCAATCGGCATTTACAGTTTCTTTTTTAAACCCAATAAAGATATCTACAAAAAAAAAAAGCATTTATTTCTTAATTTTATTGGCATAAGTTGCTCAGAAGTTAACACTATGTAGTTCAGAAAGAAATAGTAAACAAAAAATGTTAGTGAAAAACCAGTAATTGTAGCTCTTTGTTTCACATACACTTGTGCCTGGACATTTTCTAGATATGGTCAGACGAAGGCTGATAACTTTATGTCTATTTCATTTAATTCGGTTCTAAACCATTAAGCATGCCACATTTATGTCTTTGTGGCACCATTCAACATGAAAAAATAATATAAGACAAAAATCAATACATTAAACGATTGCTTTCTACAAATCAATGAACATTTATTACCCATTTTCAAGAATCCCAACAAAAATCTTACTCTAACAAAATAACTAAATTTTGTCATCAATTCCTCCTGAAACGAGCTCTGTGCCTCTTCTTTCCTCCGCCTTTTAATCACCAGATGGCATTCTAGCTTTTTCAACCGTTGCCATCGGTTTCTCGGAAAAGATTTATGAAATCTCATACGTTCCAGCTATTACATCATAAACCAATCTTAGAGGACCCATAACAGGTAATTCAAGGTGGAAAAAATGAAATAAAAAGTTGGGAATGAGAAAAATAGAAACTGCAAGATATTGTTCTCAGCTTTTGATACGCGGCTTATGATTAATGGTGGAAATACATATTTCCGCCCTCCCAAACTTATTAGCAGTCTCTGAAGTGTGTATTGATTAAATGCATTCTGTTTTTGCTTCTTCGTGTAGCTTCGTGAATTAATCTTTAGCAATGTTTCGTTTCTCCAAAGAAAACAAAAGTTCTTAATGTATTTGTACTTGATTTGAGATTTTTAAAGCGGAATTTAGAATGATAGTGAAACAAAATAAATTCGCACACATACAAAATTAAATAATAAAACATTCAATTGGAAAAAGGTTGGTTAAAAATGAATGTTGCCACCTCTACATAAAAAAAAAAAGATTCTCCGGTTTAACAGAATTCAGATCAAAGCATTGGAAAACGAAATTCTGAGCCAACAGACAAGAACTTTACAGAAGAGTTAGCTATCTAAGATTTTTTACACTGTAAAATAATTCCAAAACGTTACTGATTATTTTCGAAAACGTTCCTGATTTCATAGGTTTACAACAGTTTCCTGAGAAAAACAAGTACTTCTGCGAAAACGGGTCCTGAACCACTACAAGTTCCATGAACCCAAGAAATTGGGCTTTGATGTCTGATTTTTCTACTT
Organism: Uloborus diversus; assembly: GCF_026930045.1. Lineage (NCBI taxonomy): Eukaryota > Metazoa > Arthropoda > Arachnida > Araneae > Uloboridae > Uloborus > Uloborus diversus. Next base: position 112,034,050 of record NC_072739.1, on the reverse strand, counting down.
CTTTCATTCCGTTTATAAATTTTATTCTTTTCCGTTAATTTTTTTTCCTTAAAAAGAAACTCAATCTTCTCCTTTTTCTTGATTTTAGCTTTTTATTTTTTCTCGATATGTATCATATTCTCCTTTCTCATTTAGTCTTTCTCTGAAACTTTTCTGCTTTTTTTGCTACAGTTAAAGGCATTTTACATTTAGAAACAGTGAGATAATTCAGCTCTGAAAATTTTGAGATGCGAAATTAAGCACGTATGCTTATTCGTGCTGATTCGATCTGCACGCATGCACGAATACTGATTTCGCACTGTGATTGAAAACATTTTTAACTGTCAGTGTAAAAATATCTTCAGCTTCTTTATTTGGTGTTTTGCTTTCACTTCAGCTACGACCCCCCTACGACTAAGCCCCAAACATGGGTAAAATCGAGACCGTGCTGGAAATGCAGTCTATGAATATTAGCTTTGAAAGAATTGCAAGCAAAAAAGATGTTCTGGATTTTCTCGTGATTTTATCTTAGCTTCAGTCATATTTGCTTTAAGAGGTTTTCTGGTAAACCAAGAAGGTTTCAAGCTATTACTATAAACATATTTTCACTAAAGATTCCTCAGTTATTTCAGAAACATAACTGTCTTTGATTGGAAAGGTTTCTGAATTTTCCGTTAAAAAACACAGGTTAATTTCAGATAGGTTACTGACATTTAGCGAGAAACTTTCTTATTTTTTGTTAGGCACGTTAACTGCCCATTGCTTTCGGATTTTTTTTTTATCCTGTATTGTTGCTTTATTAGAACTTTGCGATACTATGAGATAGATTACGTAAAATCACTGATGTATTTTTTTCTTTCTGTTGCATCAAGCATCTAATAGCCTTCCAGTTTTCAGTTATAATCATATTGAATTTACGTTAATATAGGAACCCATAACCTTATTACTTTCTTCTACATTCAATATATAGAATTGTAATATATATATAGAATAGAGTACAATATATAGAATTGTAATAGTATTGGATTCGTGAAAATTTTCGAATTTCGAATTTTGTCGGATTCGAACGTTTTGAGGTGCGCTGAGTTCATTTCGGCCATTTTTGGAAAATGTCTGTGTGTGTGTGTGTGTGTGTGTGTGTGTGTGTGTGTCACGTATGTGTGTGATCAATTTTTTGTGGGCGCTCTACAGCAAAAACTACCGCACGAAATTGAATGAATTTCGGTACACATATGTATGTGCCACTATGTGAACTTTGGTTTTTGGCGCGAATTCTTCCAAGGGGGGTGGAGCAATGGGACGCTTCTTGAGTTATGCGTGCCTGCTATTCCCCAAGAAGTAACTGGCGGAATCAAACAAGATTTGGTCCATATGTTGCCCTTAACAAGTACAAGTGCTGATTCAATTTTGGTGTCAATAGCTCAAACGGGGGTTGAGCTATATAACGTTTTTTTTTGTCGGCAACTGTGACTACTGTATCTCAAGAAATAATAAACAGAATGAAACAAAAATTTATCGACAAGTAGCCCTTAGACAGCATAAAGCTGATTCTATTTTGGCGTCAACAGCTGAAAAGGGGGTGGCGCAATCGAACGTTTTTCGTTTTCCATTGTGAGTGCTATAACTCAAGAAGTAATGCTACGTTCTGGATGAAATTTCGAATAAATGTGAATCCATATGTAAACAGGCGTTGGTTTAATTTTGGTGCCAATCGCTCCATGGGGGCTGATTTTTTTTTTTTTGTGTGAATAAAAATAGCTTTGTAATTGCAACAGTAAGAAAGATAAATCGTAATAAACTTTCATCTGCGTAATTCGCGTGATTTTAATTATTGAAAATGACAAGAAAAACGCGAAGCAAAAAAAAAAAAAAAAAAAGGTCAGTTGAAATATATTTACCAAACGCAGTACGCAGTTACAAACATTTCCACAATGACCAAAAAAAAAAAAAAAGCGCTAACTTCATTTGTACTTATTCAAGCTATGCTCTTGGTCCAAACCTTGTCCAAATACAGGAATTCTCTCCAGAAAACCCTACCGTAAACAAAACAAAAGCTTCACTCCCGATATCATATATTTTATTATAGCAGAAACATTCAAATTTCACGGAGATAGATGACTATGGCTCAGGAGACTGAAAATGAGAGGGGCGGAATAAATATCCTCGAATAATTTCAGTGTTATAAACGGCTACAAAAAAAAAAAAAAAAAAAAAAGAAAAGAAAAGAAAAAAAAAAAAAAAAAAGACCGACATGAAGGTATTGTGAAAGTTCCATAAATCACGGAAGGAAAGTTTCAACAAAAAACAGAAAATGTAAATAGAAGTAAGCTATTTATATCCATATACTTTTCCATTTGTATATTTCTTTCCTTTTTTTCCATGTTTTGCTTGTATGTGTGGGTGTGCAGGAATAGTAAATATAGAATGATTGGAATTTGGAAAAGAAAAATGGCTTTTATTTAGCTTGAAGTAGCATGAATGGATCTGATTTTATAGACGATATAAAATGGCTTATGGGATACAAGTTTTAAGAAAAAAATAGATATAGGAGTTCTATCATTATTTTTGACTTTACACCACATCAACAATTACTTAGTAGTAAGGAAGAACAGGGGTATGTCACCGAAGTCGATGTTCTCGTAAAATCGATATTTTTGTTAAAACATCGACGTTTTCAGTATCGATATTTTTGGGTCACCATTTTTCTTCTAACATCGGATGTTTTTTTTTTTCATTGTAGATGGTTTGTAATTAAACCAAAAATATCATTTAAAATGTAAATTTATTTAATTATGATGAAAGTGTTCATTATTAATTAGTGATCGCTATTTCTATCATACTGGAAAGATTTTCTATTGTTGTCGATAGATATTATAGACTTTTATTTAAAAAAATTAACATTGCTTTTTTTCGAGCATCTGTTAACTAATCCCCAAACACCCCAAACAGTGATGTTTAACTGTTACATATAGGCTCACGTATATTAGGAAAAGTAGGAAATAAACTCATATAAGTTATGGAAAAACTTTATTAACACTCAGGTGTTAACCAGGTTCGTATGATGGACCTAAATAATGCTTTGTTTTGCACTTGATCTTTTGGTTACAATCGGATGCTCCAAAAAGCTCATTTGGCATTTTACTTCCTTTTACAAAAAAGGAAGTATTGTATTCACAAAAAAAAATTTTACTCGAAAATCGACCTTAATTTCCATTTTACTCACCCCCAAATGAATATTGAGTTTTTTTCCGGCTCTACCAAACGTGGATAAGTGCCTAAGAACATATAGATACGCGAAATATCCATAATGACGATTTCCGAGTTAATTACAACGAATTTTCTCGTGACGTCTGTATTCACGTTAGGTATGTGTGTACGTATGTGCGGATGTATGCCGCATAACTCAAGAGCGGTAAGTCCCAGAAAATTGAAATTTGGTACGTAGACTGCTAGTGAGGTCTAGTTGTGCACCTCCCCATTTGGTTGCATTCGGGTGTTTCTAAAGGGGTCTTTTGCCTCTTTTTGGGGATAAATCATTGTTAATTTCGATGTAAACTCAAGTGATGTTATAATTTGGCGGACACTTGGCAATATATCGCCAGTCTTTCTGTCGCCAAGTTTTTTCGCCAACATGGCGACAAATTTGGCGATTTAAAAAAAAAAAAAATCTGTTTTAATTTGGCCACTGTTGGTGATATTTAGAGAGTAACTATTGAATCACATTAAAATTGCTAGTAATGGGGAAATGACGTTAAATTGGAGTAAAAGGAAGTCATGTAATGCACACATCAGCTCATTTTCTTGTGGAAAATCATTGGTAGTTTCAAGTAATTTTTCGCGTCAAGATTCCAAGGTACTGCACATTCTTTTTCTCGCAAGCACCTCTCAATCTGCTTCAATTCAGCTTTGCGCCATTTAGCTACTATTGGAAAAACATATGTGCCATTAACTTTTTGTTATTTTACTGTACACAGTTAAAGAAATTTATAGTCGCAAATAATTTTGGTTTTCAGATATCTACGGTAACCACCTTTGAAGTTACTCCCCTCATGGCGCGATGAAATTACTGCATACTAAACAAATTGTTCAAAAGATTCTAAAGTGCACTACTCAATCAAAAAAGAAAAAAAAGAAGAAATTTTGAAAGAAACTTTTTGAAAACAGTTCTGAAAGAAAGTCGTCTGAAGTGAAAATTTGTATGAAATATAATTTTATTATTATGTTCATGTAGTAACTGCCTTTTTAAAAATTATGATGTTCAATTCAATTAAATTCATTTTATTTCAATCAGGGTATTATTTTTTACAAATATGCATTTCACATATAAAATAAAAGAAAGAAATTACAAAGAGAAATATATTTCACCCTGTCTATTTGGAAATCCCTTATTGAGTGGGTGGGAGTAAGGGCTATAACAATAGCCTGACTAGCTAATTAGATTTAAAACATGATTGTACCATGAAAAACGTCTAACGGATTTCGTTAATTTGTTCTACTCTTACCTTCACAAAAGTGTTTCGTAACGTAATTCTTTCTTTTTACAGTTTTGGTTTTTGAATATTTTAAACTTCAAATTTTTAAAATTTCATTTAGAAATACATCATTCCTTGTCTTATGTAATATTTCAAATTTATTTATTTATATTCCGATTGAATGAATGAATTTAGAAAAATATATTAAAATTTTCTCAATAAGAAAGCTTTTTTGAGCTATGCAATTACGAGTTCATTGAATTAAAAAAAAAAGTTTTTGCTTTAATCTACTCCTTTGGACCCTTTAAGTAGCTGAATATAAGTCTCATACTCCTTATACAAAAAAAGCTATACCACCATATTTAACGTGGAAAAGAGCAAAAACATGTATGTGTATATTTCAGTAAATATGAAATGGTCCCTCCTAAATGATTGATAAATTTGGTGTAATATGTTAAGCGTCCCCAAAATCTTGCAACTTATTTCAACCGTATGTTACCTCAAGCAGGAAAGTATAAACAGTTCTTTCAAAAATGGAATATTTTTCTTGATTTCGTCCATGGGAAAAATACATACTGAAATCGAGAGGTTGGTCCTTCAACCTGAAGGAAAAGAGGTAGACGAAGTATTCTTACTCCCTTTTCTTTATGCATTAGGAAACAGGATTTTTCAATCTAAATTTTGAAAATTTTATAGCTTTGAACTGGCACTTCGAAAGCAGAATATACCCGGTTTCCTAATTTATCATGGATTTGTTGAATTCCGTAGACGCGTTACTGAAACTCTTCTCGCGGGCTCGTTTCGTGTAGAGTATAAAAAAACTTTCCTTTTAAATAATAAAATTATAGATCATTATAACATATCCGAGTGTGTAGGGGTCATTCTCATGAAAACGGTACACATCATGTTCGAGACTTTAGAACATTTTTTTTAAAAATCAATTTCAATAATTAGCAACAATTACATCCATGTAAACAACCCAACATGTTACATCCCCATAATGGGGTCGTTTCCGAAATTTTAAAAACATTTCTTTTTCTGAAAGAGCATGCTTAAAAACATAGGATCTGACCGATTTATAAATAATTTGACAAAGTTTAATACTTTTTTAAAAATATCCTAATCGGTGTGCAGATTTAATTTCATTTTTTACGCTTCGGCACATAACATAAGTGACGAAATTCCATTCACTGATACCATTAGCGCAGAAAGCAGTATTTAATTCGCATCTTTACTGACATGTACTGGCTACGATATGGTTGATAGCAAGCGTAGAGCGCAATATTTAATTCGCTTCTGAATTATCATAACCTAGAAACGCGGTAAACATCAAGAGTAAGCATTCGACGCGCCAGTGGAGTACACTGATAGCAGATGGTCGAAATGTTATCAGACTATTTAATTTGCGTCGGGTTGCGACGACAAATTTGAAGCATTCGACTAGACAACGAAAATTTACAATTCTGGGTTTCAATTTCGAAGAAGAGAGGGTATCATGAGCTCATCGATAAGAAGAGGTGGAGAACTCGTCACCCCGTTTTTAAAAAGGGAATTTCAGATAAAACTTTGAAAGAACTGGTGCTCGATGATGTACCTACTGAGTGTTATGGTTTTCAAAACCTCACATGTCACATACTAAAGCAGTGAGACGATGGTTAAAATTTGACAAAGAAATGTCAGCTACAATTTATTGTCTAAGAAAGAGGGATGAATTTATTCGAGTCAGCTTAGAATCTAGAAATCTTACGCCACATGACTCTACGGTCGAACATGGTCAAGTCAAGACAATAGTTAAACTCTCTCGCCAAACTTTTTTTATAGTAGTCAATGTGACCCTTGGTTCAAAGCCGCCTTGTAATTTAGAGTAACATTGAGCCAAGTGAGAAATAAGATGTAAAATAATGTATTTTAATAATAGTAGCGCAACTTTAATGCAGCAAAATAAAATTTCTTGATGTTTAAAAATCCCCACTTTGTGCTTCATAACATCACAAGATTTCTATATCACACAGAATTTTAAAAAAGTAGGGTAGACCGGGGCGCGTTTACGCAGTGCCCTTTTTTCAAAACGAATTATAACTGGAAGGCAACAGTTATAAGATATTGATGCTGCTCCCTAGCAAATATCGTCACATGATTTTAAACATTAGTCGAGCTCCGGTCCAGCATGCAGAAAGAATAATCTTTTGTCTACCAAGTCGGGTATATTTTGAGTTGAACGTTTTGAAGCTTATTGTGAATAAATAGTACTTAGTTAAGAAAGAACAAATATATAAAAATTAGCAGAATTTTATCTTTTTTTGAGAATTGTATTTGTATGAACTGAAATGTAATTATATTTTTTGTACGTTAAAAATAAATCCAAACTTGGCGACGGGGCAAGTTTACGCGTTGACGTCTGAGCATCTTTACTCACGCTCTTACTATGTCTTACTTCTAAACGTGCATTGACGCTTTTTTCGCTCCGAACAGTCTCAAAACTTTTTAGCATTTTCAGGCTATTTAGTTTTGAAAATCACTATTAAATTCTTAATTGAGTTACAAATTCGTATCTTATAGCTTACAATCATGTATTGCTGTCTAAAAGCCCGTTTAACTTTTACTTTATACACTATTTAGTCTGTAATAAATTTGCTTTTTTTAATGATGGTAAGACATTATGATAAAAACACCGACAGAACCACGTTAAATGTCAAAATAAATATGCGTAAACGTGCCCCGTGTCCGGTACATGTTTACGCAACCGACTTGTACTCAAAAATAATTTTTTTAAGGTTAAAAACACAAACTGAGCAACAACTGAATGTACCAAATTTTGACTCTATTAACTGCTTCATAAAACCAAAATGTCTAAAATTACTTAAGTTAAAACATAAAATTTAAAAAATTCATTGAAAAATCCGAGCAAACTTGTCCCGTTCTACCAAACTTCAACAACTTCAAAAATAGTTCTAAATAGTAACTGCCGAATATTTGAATGATGCTGTGAACTATTGCAATATTGCCAACTTATTTCGGAAAAAAATATTAGAAAACTTATTTTAATAACGTTGTCGGTAGAGTACAGTTCCGGGCCCTATTTTTTTTATTTTTCAAGTTAAATATGTTAAAAATTGGAGAACTGAAAACTTAACCAGAATGGCTCAAAATTAACTTGAATGCCTGTTCTGATATAATAAGAAGACTGGTTGAAATTAGAAATTTTTATACGTTTTGTTTCAAATCAGTAAGTAATTTCAGTATAAAAATCATTGGAGTAAGATTTAATACTAAACTTAGTAAAATATTTAAGTTTTTAAAAAGGAAACTGTCGCAATCCTTATCAATATTAATGAATCTAATTTTCCGTTGGTAGAAAATTAATATTTAATGAACAACCGCAGTAATGACATTAAATTCTAATCCAAAAGCCTGTCTTCGTTTCGAAAAGTCGTAAAAATCACATCTTTGAATTCGAAAACTGATAAATCTTGAAATCTGGAAAATAAAGCTTAACATAAATTTTCTTCGGTAACGAATATTTAATGTATCGATGTGATTGAGTCCGTCGACTGAAAATCTTAGAATCTTATTTGTTTTGCTTGGTCATACTTAGTTTAAACATGTCATCAAAATGCAAAATGTATCTACTGGTAAAAGAGAGAGGAAATTTAAAATCTTTATTTCAAACGAAAGCGTCCGCTATTTATGTAAATAAAACAGATGATATATACTGCCGTGGGATAAAGAGCAGTAATAGCAAATTTTTCATTTTCTTTGCATTTTTGCCGTCTATTGTTTGTTAGTTTTATTGTAAACTAGTGGTACCCGTAAGGCTTTGCCCGTAATAGAAAAATTAAAAGGTCTTTTGGTTCGCCTGTATGGCGAATTTTCTCTCCAATTGGCTTGTACCCATGTTACGGTTCTACGTTATAATAATTTCGTATCTCACCAATTGGCTTGTGCCCATGTTACGGTTCCACGTTATGATAATTTCGTAATTTACTCGTCCATCTTATGATATTTTTGTTCTTAAAATTGGAATAGAAAAAGAACCACATCGAATTTTCGAAAAATCGCTTCGAGGTGCACACCCCCATGCTACAAACTAATTTTGTGCCAAATTTTATGAAAATCGAAGGAGCGATGTTGAGCGCTATGCGCGTCACAGAGATCCAGACAGACAGAGATCCAGACAGACAGACTTTCAGCTTTATTATTAGTAAAGATAAAAAGAAGCTAGCTTATTTGGTTTCCGCTGAAAAAAAAGTACCAAAAAAAAAAAAGCCTAACTTCAATATTTCCCTATTGTTAGTATTGAATCTAAACGCGTTTCCCCAAATATCTCGAAAAATTCATTTCTGCAAATACTGCCATTTTCCTTACCACGGCAGTATATGTTTCCGTAGGTAGGTAAACGGCAGTATCGCAAAACATTTTTCAGTTTTCTTTCTTTTTTTTTTTTTTTGCATTTTTGTCATGCATTGTACGTTTGCTCTTGTACAAGCTTGCTTATTTGGTTTCCGCTGAAAATAAAGTCTAATTGCAACATTTCTCCATTTTTAATGTGGAATCCAAGACGCGTTTCTTCAAATATCTCGAAAACTGATTTCTGCAGATACTGCCGTTCACCTGCCCACAGCAGTATATGAGTATGTTCCTTATACAAATCTAAAGTTTACGTCGGATCCAGTGGCGGATGGGACAGCATGAATCAGCCCTGACATTTTCAGGCCAGCCGGCCCCTTAAGACTTGCTCCTTGAAGAGGAAACGCGCTCTCCCCCTCTCGCCATTCAGTTTTTTTTTTTTTTTTTTTTCAGTTGTAAAAGATAGAGCGGATATATCTTCTAGTTTAAAAAGAATGTCACCATTAGGATTTGAGAACTCAAATTAGGATAACTGCGTTTACGAATGTGGAGAAAAAGAATCACTAATACGAACATCTGCATAGTAATAAGTGTAACAATTCTGCAGATAATGAGGGGTTCAGGGCACTACCCCGAAATATTTTTGAAATTATAGCTTCAAAAACGTGTTGTTAGACTATTTTTAGATGATCTTGGGCGATACTTGTGGGAGGGGGTATTTGGAGAATTCCCCTAAAACTTTTTCGAAATCACAGCTTTAAAACGTGTGTGTAAGCTATGTTGGAAACACTAGGGAGAAGGGAAGGGGTTCAGGAATTCTTTCTAGTCAAAGTTTCTCAATTGAAATTCCTAAAGCGCCAATTTAGGTGACAATTGACGATCTTTGGGGGGGGGGCTATGTTTTTTGGAATTGAAGTTCTTCAAAAAGTTGTTACCTATAAATTGCCCCCCCCCCCCCCCCCCCCCCCGCCTAAAGTCAGTATCTGAAGGTCTTATGTGCAATAACGATAGAGGAGGAACTTTTCCCTCGATATCACGTCAAAAGAGAATGCATAATTTTAATGAACGTCTTTAAAACTATCTTTTACAATGTTAATGAGAGTAAAGATCAGGTGCCCCCCCCCCCTCCGGGAACATTTTTAGTTTGTTTTCTTAAAATGTATTATTGATGATCTTAGGTAATGTTAGGGAGAAAAGAGGCTCGAGGGAACTCTCCAGGAAGTTTTTCGAAATTGAAATCTAAATAGAGGGATTGTAAGTCTTCTTTGACAACGTAAAGGGGATCGACACTTCTTCGAAATTGAAACTTAAAAAAAATTATTTTCGTCGACTTTCATTGACGTGAGGAGGAGGAGTTTTCGGAAGATAATTCGGAACTGAAGCCCATTAAACAAAATTTAAGATGCTCCAACGAAAAATTCTCGAAGTTAGCTTTTAAAACGCAGTTTTTGACGATCTCTGGTAATGTTAGTGGGTTAAGCTGTTCGGGGACCTTCCTTCGGTAAATTTTCAAAATTTGAATTCTAAAACGGAGTTGTAGTTGATATTCGCTGATGTTACCAAGGGTTCGGGGGCTCTTCTTAGAAATCTGTTCGGAATTAAAGCCCTGAAAAAAAAATCAGAATATCTTTGGTGATACAAGGGGGAGGAGAGATTCGATGACCTCTGAAAATTTTCTAAATTGAAGTCCTAAAAACGAAATTTAAACTGATCTTCAAAGATGGGGTGGAGATGCTTCTGCAGGATTTGGATGATTACTCTCCTGGAACCTTTTCGAATTTGAAGTCCTAATTACGAGTTGTAGGTCATCTTTGACAGCGATAGGCGATAGAAGATGGGACTGGGTTCTGATTTGGAAACTCTTCCCCTGCACTCTTTCAAAATAAAAGTTTTAAAACGCATTTTTCATCTACCTTGGAGGTGTAAAATGAAGGGTAAGGCTCGAGGACCTCTCTGCCTTCCTCATTCTTGGCTAAATCCCTATCTTTTTATTAAACTATTGACACAAATATTACGGAATATTATGGAGTCCTCCCCCCCCCCCCATTATTTCTTTTCTAAGACCATTTTAGTTCTTTGGTTTTTTCATAGTTAAATTTTCAATTTACAACCTGATGCTTGAATTTGTTTGAAATTAAAGTGTTTGGGACTCGTTAAAATAATCTTTTAACATTTTGGACTGATGTGGTACTTTTCAGTGACACAGTGTAGGTCTTCTTCTCCCAACTGTATTTTGTTTTAAATATCATGCGTCTAGCTAGAATATCTTGATAAAGTTTTGATTTACTTTCGTTTTATGCATTTAAACACTTAGCCCATTCCGCATTCATTGCTATATTTTAAATCTCCCTTACTGCATCTTAGCTTTTTTTCTATTTAAAACATGCTTCGGAGGTCCATATGAAACCGTCATAATTATTTATCTATTCATTTATTGAAGTTGAAATTTGTCATAGGTTTGTACTATGCATGAATACTTTTTTATTGAAGAAAATGTTCCTAATTTGTTAGAATGTCTCGAAAAATTTCAGCTGCCCTTAGTTAGGTAAGGGTATTCTTTTTAAATTTGGCTGAAAAAATACTTTTTGTCACAGGAATTTTACTTGATATTTTATTACTACTATTTCTTTATTTTTTAAATACTAAGAACGTTTTATTTATTTATTTATTTATTTTTTTGTTCATCCCTAAATTAAAATTGGCAGCCTCGGTTTTACGCCTCCCCAAGCAACCGCCCTGCTTTACGTATTCATTGTCCCGTACATACTTTTATTACAGGCAGCTGCCTTAGAGGTCCTGGACAGTTATGCGACAAAGTTATCTTTTCGGCCGATGAATTTACAGACACACAGTAAAACATCTTATTACTCACAGCCTGAGTTAGCAGAGTTTTTTTTTTTTTTTTCAATTTGTAACCATTACTTTTCTTGCAGCGATTTTCTTATATGTCGTTTAGAAATATACAGGATTATTATGATGTTTTCACAGTTTTTTCAATAGTTTTATTTTCAAAAAAGGAAGAAAAAGTGAAAAGAAAAGATTTTTTTTTTAGTACTATTCAATTGAAAGAATCAATGCGGCCCACCGGGCATTTGCCCGGCTGCCCGCCGGCCCCATCCGCCACTGGTCGGATCTTCGCCAAATTTGTCACTTTTGAACGTGGGAAGGGACGTAGGATGTGTTTTCAAAAGCTGAAACAGTTCCGAACCGTTCGAATTTTAGTTTTGAAACCCAAAAAATGGCATTAACTAGCTCTTTCTACTCGAAATAATTAGCAGAACGTTCCGATTTTAGTTTCATTTGAAAGCCCGTGAAAATTACCCCCTTGGCATATTTTTTCCTACACTTGGAAACTCCAAGGGTCTAAATTAACCAGTGAAAAGTTATAAGCATTTTTTACATGTAAAAGGTTATTTTAAACTGCATATTTATCTTTAGAATGAGCTAATGAGCGGAAAAAATCATGGACAAAAAAATAGCTGATCTTTTGTCATTTTTTGCTTGACTGTGAACGAATAAAGTTCTTGCTTATGCTTTGAGGCTTTATCTGTAATGGAGAGATTTAAAAGTTTTCCTACTACCTACGAAAAATAGTCGAGGATTTTAGTAGTGTTAATGGCAACTTCCACTACTGGCTGTAATCTTATCGGGACTTTTAGATTTACCGTTAAGGTTATTTCAGAATGGTTGATGCTGACATACGACTTTTTTTCTATCTTTTGCTGAAATGACTTTTAAGAGAGGTTTGACCCAAATCAATTCTGGAAGACTTGACCTGGATCAAATCTCCCCCATTAATTTTTTTACTCTTAGTTTTATTTGATGATGTAACAATGTTTAAACTGTATGCATCACATATAATTAGTTTATTTTTTTAAATTCAAATGAAAGACATTTTGCTCTTTACTTGCAATCCAAGCAACTTAATATACTTAGGTATGCATTCAAAGCACTTCCTGTTTATGTTGCATTGTGATCAAACTTAACCCAACTGAAATTTGCTTTTCTAACTTATTACAACCTTACTTTGTTTTATACATTACTCATATATAACTTACGACTTAGTAAAATATTCAACAATCTTTACTTTCCTCAATTATTAGTTAGTCTATTTTGTTGTAACTTGAAGTACCGAATATTTTATAGTATGAAAATCAATATAGAAAGACCTAGAAACGTCCACTGTATTAGAAAACGTGCCTACTCGAAGATTTCGGCAGATAGGGCAAATCAAGGAGGACAATAAGACCAAAATCAAGGATTTTGTCAGACAAAGTCAAAACCATAAAAATATACATTATTGAAAACATACACTGAGAAAAATGAAGTTTTCAAAAATGAGAACATTCATGCTTTCAAATTTTCTTGAAACCTTTTGTTTCAAATAGGAGACCTTTGCTTTCAAATAGGGTGCTGAATTATTTCATTTTTTAAATTATTACAGATTCAAAAATGAGCACATGTGTTGATTTGAGTATTTGATGAGCATTTGAATGTTTCAAATTTTAATACTACGTAGTCGGAGTCATTTTGACTCGCGATATGTTCAAATTTGAGTACTTTTTCGTCATTTTTGACATTGTTGTTTTTGGAGTGTAAAGAAACACTTTGAACATAAGGTCAACATAACACATAACACAACTGAAAACATAAAGGAAATGTTAAGAAAAAAAGTAAATAAACACAAACACACCCCCGATGGAAGTCGAGGTCACTGTGACCTTCCAAAAAAAATTCTTGTTCGGCAAATTTCGTCTGATGATTCGGCAAAATTATATTTAGCAAAATTTGAAGTTCTCTTCGGCGAAATTTGCAGTTCCATTCGGCAGCTTGAGAATTTGCGCCCTCCCAAAAATTGAAGTTCGGGACGCCCCTGGCTGGGAATTTGCATCGATGTTTTATTTCTCTCATATTAGTAGAAATGCTTATTGATAATCAAATTACATGGATCAATTGATTTCTTGCATGTAACATTTCGGTTAATTGCTACGTGTAAAACGTGGCGAATAGATCCCAAAACGTTAAATGAAATTTTAAAAAATCTTTCGCAGCGTTTTCATCATTTATTTTATACATAAATTTCTGGTACCCCGCACGGCTTTGCCCGTAGTAGAAAATTAAGATGTCATTTGGTTCGCCTGTATATTTGCAAATAATGAATGTTGAATTTCTCGCCCATTTCTTATGTTAATTTGCTCATCCATGTTACGGTTCTACGTTATGATAATTTCCTCGGTAAAATGTTCTTAAAATTGGAATCGAAAAAGGAAAAAATTGCATTTTCAAAAAATCGCTTCGAGGTGCAAACCCCACCCCCCATGCTACAACCTAATTTTGTGCGGAATTTCATTAAAATTAGTCTAAAGTTCTAGGCTCTATGCGCGTCACAGGAATCCAGACAGAGAGAGATCCCGCTATCCAGACAGAGAGACTTTCAGCTTTATTATCCTCATGTAAATAATAGCCGATGATTGAGTAACCCGCGTGTTTTAACAATGAAACTCGTGCCACGGCATGATAATTTGATAGCATGTTTTGGTAATGTGCATGCAAGGAAAGGCTTTATTGTTACAAGGCTGAACTCAATCCAGTAACTTAACTGTTTTACTGGTAAGACTGTGTCATTTCAGAGGAATGAAGAAACGAAAAAGCGGTCAAATATGAACGCTATCTACTGGAGTTAGGGTTAATTTACTGGAGTTAGGGTTAAAATTTTAACAATCAAAATTTTACCAAACAGGCAATAGCTTCGTAGTAAAAGAAGAGAAGCAATTTTCGCCCGTCATACCTGGACGGGAGACTTTCTAGTTAGTAAAGAATAGTTTTTATTTTCCATCGTGTGGCTACATATTCTGAACGGACAAAAATTTTACTGCGCTTAGAAAAGAGAAGAAATTTCAGAAAGATAAATCTGATTTACTTTTTGTTTCTCTAACATTTTAGCAGCATCAATAAATATAATATTTTACAATGCTGCATGTGAACGGAAATAGCAGTTTTAGAGAAGCAAAAGCACCGATGAAGGATATGTTTGCGATTCTTGAAACCATTTCAATTTCATTTTCGAAATAAAATCTATTTTAATAAATTGGATATGGAAAGTTACGTGAAAGGCTAGAAGGAGTAGCTTTTGAAAACAAATGGAGCGTACTTTTTTTTCTTTCTTTTTTTTTTTCCAGAATGAAAAATTTCGAAAGAAATATGTTGTTTTAGAACTTTGAGAATTGTGAGCAAAAGAACCTGGAATGTTATTATTACTCAGTTTATTTACTTTTTAAAGTAATTTTGTAATAACCAGAAAAATAAATCAGTTGTGTAGTGCAGAGGATAATGGGGTTGTTTCCATCAGTCAAAAGTACTACTTTTGGTCACTAAAGTTGATAGAGTGAGCAAAAAAAAAAAAAAAAAACACGGAGTGAGGAAAATCTTTTATTTCCACGAAGTTTAATATTAAATTAATTTTTTAAGATGTCCGATTTTTAAAGTAAGTCGTGGTCATTATGACGTCACAAGTAATAAACTAGGGCGCTCTATACCATTGGCGCGCTGAATGCTTATGCTTGCAGTCTACTGCGTTTCTACGTTGTGATAACTAAGAAGCGAATGAAATATTGCGCTCTGCGCTTGCTATTAAACCTATCGTTGCCAGAACATGCCAGTAAAGAAGCGAATTAATTATTGCGCTCTGCGCTAGTAACATCAATGAATGGCATTTCCTCACTTGTGATGTCATGCGCAGAAACGCAAAAAATAAAAAAATGAAACCGCGCGCCGATTAAAATATATTTTTTTTTAAATATTAAAACTTCGTCAAATTGCTTAAAGAATGGTCAAATTCTATGTTTTTAAGCATGCTCTTTTAGAAAAAAAAACTTTTAAAATTTCGGAAACGACCCCATTTTGGGATTGTCGTTCTGATTTGATTTATGGAAATGAAACCACTTGATAAACCCTGTCATTTGGGACGTGACGTTCGTGAACGAACAGGTCTAAAAGATTGACTCCGTAAAAGGAATGGTTCAGTCTGATTTCTTAACAAAATAAATGGCCGTTCTTAGAACTGAAAAGCGCTTTGGAATTTGGAACACTACTTATGCATTAATAGCGCGCTTACCACACCTCGTTTGTTCGATCATTTTCATGGTGAAAAATTTAAAGTATTGCTCCAAAAGCACATTTGTTTCAGTCTGCTCATTCACTTTTTATTTTTATTAATCTTTAAGCTATGCTACACAAGTAAAAACGTAAACTTATTGTGTTAGTTTTGTTTCTTTTCTCTGTTTTATAATAAAGCATTTGGAATCACTTGTGCTTCATCTTTTTGTTGCCAACTTGTTTACACCTGTGAGTCAGTGAGTTAGGTATCATTATTTGCATAGGTTTCATTATTTGTACTTGCAATTAGTTTTTTTTTAAAATTATTTAGGGGAAACTGGGGCAATTGATCTACCCCTCATCACCCCCTTTTTTGTTGTAGTTTATAATTTTTGTAAGAATCAATTGAACTAAACGTTATCTCGTATATAGATCTCTTTTCCCATCGAAATGCCATGCTGATTTTTAAATTTATTTATTACTAGTGGTAACCGCACGGCTTTGCCAGTAGCAGAAAATTAAGAGGTCATTTGGTTAGCTTGTACTTTTACAAATAATGGATGATGAATTTCTCGCCAATTTGCTACCTTCATTTGCTCGTTCATGTTCCACGTTATGATTAATTTTCTCGTCCACAACGTTATGGTAATTTGCACTCGTCCAGTTATGATAATTTTCTCGGTAAAATGTTCTTAAAATTGGAATAGAAAAGGAACAAAATCGAATTTTCGAAAAATCGCTTCGAGGTGCACCCCGTCCCAGGCTATAAACTAATTGTGTACCGAATTAAAACTTGTTAGAAAAAAATTCTTTCATACATTTTTTGCCGTCTGTAACTAGACTTTTGTTTTGGAGGTCGTTTTACCAAACACATTCCTTGAAACATTCATATGGTATATCAAATTTGGTTTCGTGTGTATTGCATTAATTTTTGTTACAATAGATTATCTAAATTTAAGAAAAGGCTGTTCTTACAAAACGCCATATTGTTACATAATAAATGAATTTCTCAACAACTACCATAAACACACAATGAGTTTGTACAATTTTGCAGTCATACTAATTTCATTTCCCAAATAAAATTGAAATAATAATAATAACAACAATATTATTTTTGTCACCAGAAAAATAAATAAAAAAATAAAATAAATAAATAATGAAAAGCGTTTCTTTGGATTAAAATTTTCGGAGGGGGTTTGAACCCTATAAGCCACCCCCTTACATACGGCCCTGTGTAATTTGAAGAATTTTAAAGAAAACGAAATGGTTGGTTTTAAGTATAATTTAAATTACATGTCAAAGTTTGAAAAGAGAATATTAAATAGAAAAGAGGGTATGCGGGAGGGGGAGGGGCTTTAAAGAAGATAAATTTTCATAGCGCGAGAGCTATGAATTTTTTTTTTTTTTTTTTTACAAAACCTTTTTTGTTTTACAAAACATTTAGTGTCTAAATAGGCAACCATATTTAGCAACTTACGTAAAAAGTGCGTTCATTAACATGAAAATCTTTAAAGATATAATGTTTAACTACACTACAATATAAACATACTCTGAAGAACTCTAAATGGGCAGAGGTTTTCTCAATGTGAAAATTTGTTTTAAAGAAAATAATTTTTTACTATTTAAAACAATAACAAATATTAACGAATAAATACCTGATTATTTTAATAACAAATATTTTTCATTTTAAGCGTGGAAAAAAAAGCAACCAACAAACAAACAAACGAAACAAGTATCAAGTCCAAAATTTTGGAATGAGACGATAAGAACTGAAATTACTGAAAACTACTTTGAAAATAAACAAATAAATACATTTAAACATAAAAGCGAAAAAAGAATTAAACAAATACGTTAGTGAGCTTGAATATAAATAAAGTAAAAGAAAGTATCTATGTTTCAGCTCAAAACTTTTCAAACTAATTAAGAATAATCTATAAGAATAAAAATAAACATGAAAAAAATTAACGATAAAAATATTTTTAAATAATAATAAAAAATAAAATTACATTTTATTGAAAAAGATTTGAAAAATAAAAAACCCCTATTAAGTCTAAAAATTTTGCAGTGAGATAATAAGAAAAGAAAATAACAAAATACGCCGTGAAAGCAAACAAATAAATACATTTAAAGAAAACAGCGAAATAAGAATTAAATCGATACGTTAATTGAAGAGCTTAAGTACGAATAAAGTAAAGCATGTGGGTTGCAACTCAAAACGTTCAAAACTAATAAACAACAATACAACTTAATAAAAAGGAATTCGAAAAAGTTAACAATAAAAACAACTCAAAATAATAAAGAAAGTACGTTTCATTGAAAATACATTTTTCAAAGTAATGCTCTTATCAAAGCTAACATTTTGTATTGAGATAATAAGAAAAGAAAATAACGAAATAAACCACGAAAACAAATAATTTTAAAGAAAACAGCGGAATATAAGAATTATATCAATGCCTCAATAGCCGAGCTTAAGTATACAAATCAAGTAAAAGTAAAGCATCTGTGTTATAACTAGAGTTGAAAACAATCCGAAAAAACGCAGACATTTTCGAAAAAAACGAAAAAAACATTTTTATTCCGAAGATATTTTTATTTTCGATCCGGAAAAATTGAAAAAATTAATTTCTTTAACTTTTCAGGAAATTTTAATTGAAATTTTCAGTAAGAAGTGATAAAAGAAATTTCTCAAACTTAAATTCTGGTATTTTCTTCTCCCCCCCACTCCCTTCTTGTTTGTTAAAATACAGTCTATCTTTGATAATGCAAGTTGTTGTATGATATTTTAATTTGCATATCGATCAAAAAACATTTGCAGTAGAGTCCCGACTTACGCGAGGGATGCGTTCCAAGACTCTTCGCGTAAGTCGAAATTTCGCGTTGTGGAAAAATATATGTATACAATTTTTTATTGCTGCATACCAAAAATTCTTTTAGACACTTATAAACACCCCTTAAACTGCTTTAAAGCATTACTCAACTATACACTACACTTTCTTACTTAAACAACTGAACTTTTATTATATTAAAAAAATAAACTGTTTTATTCAACAGGAAATACTTTAAGATGTACAAAGTGAATGATAATGGGACGGAAAGACAAAAAAGAAAACGCCGGGGGACGTCGGGAACTTTCGCTGTCAGTGTTGCTTAATGGGATGTAAAAACACTCACGAAATTAATATTTAGTAGACAATAACGAGGCCGATACTTTCTTCCAAAAAAAGTCGTGTTGTGGACGAAAAATTTGCGTTAGCTCTAAAACTCGCGACTCGTGAAAAATTCGCGTTATAGCCATTTCGCGTAAGTCGAATCGCGTTGTAGCGGGAGATGTAATACTTTTTGCACAAAAAATGAAATTTTTTTCATAAGCGATAGCAAATCACAAATAATTGCGTCAATGTTTTAGTTGCTTACGAGATAAATATCCATGAGTTAGATTTGACTCATATTGCTAATACACAGTTCAGAACAGAGGTCTTATAATTAATTAACTGCTATAAACCACTCAGGATAAAGTATTCCGAATTGAAAATGAGTATAATTTTGACAGACGATAAACCAGTTAGTTTACCTCTCAGACGTATTTATTTCGCAGAAAAAAAAATGTTGATAATCAGATTGAGGAATGGTTGCGAAATGGAGTCATAAAACATAGTTCTTCAACCTATAGTGCGTCGTTGGTATTATGTCGTAAAAAAAGACTTGTCATACAGACTATGCATTGATTACCGACAACTAAACAAAAAAATTATAAAGGATAAGTTTCCGTTGTCTTTGATTGAAGATGTCTTGGATATTCTTGAAAAAGCTTAAGTATTTACAACGTTAGATTTAAAGAATAGGTTTTTCTATGTTGACATTGACCAGAAAAGTACCAAATACTCTGCCGTCGTGACACCAAAGGGTCAATATGAATTTTTAAAAGCTCCATTCGGTCTTTCCGTATCGCCGAACGTGTTCCAAAGATACATTTGCGATATATTCAGAGATTTAATGCGTGACAAAATAATCATTATTTATATGGGTGATTTTATTATTCCATCAGAAAATGAAGTAGAGGGACTTATTAAATTGAAACTAGTTCTTAAAATAGCTTTCGTGTATGGAGTAGAGTTCAATTTCCGAAAATCTCAGATTTTAAAGAAAAGAAATGAATTTCTGGGCTACATAATAGAAAACAACACAATTCAACCATCTCCGACGAAAATACATGATGTTCAAAAATTTCCTCGACCAAAAACATTAAAGCAAGTTCAAAGTTTTTTGGCCTTACTGGATACTTTAGACAATTTATTCCGCATTAGCAAAAATACCCAGCATTGCCTGGGTCAGTAATAATTGTGAGAAGCAATCGCAACTTTCATTAATTTTCTATTTTAACTGAAGGAACTCAAAACACACCGCTTTGACGTGATTAAAAATTGAGCTTCTTCCTTACCCATAAAAGTAAAATAGCATTAAGTATATAAAGAACGAAATAGTATTCAGTTTGAAACGAAAGCACAACATTTAAACATATAAAAATTTGAAGAATTTCCGAAAGTATGAACTAACAAAGAAAGATCACTAAAAAAACCGTTCGCTTTATTCATTAAAAAAATAGTACAGACAAACCACACACACAAAAAAAAAAAGAAGCTCTCTACTATATTTCTCTAAGTGTTCAAGAAGTAGACTATCCGAATATTTAAATGACTTTAAACTCATGTTTGCTCCTGAGAAGCCTTGATTCTAAATTTTTATTATGATTACTATTACTATTGCTGTTGTAAGGCACCGTTTTTTGTTAATTGCTTATTTTGATATTTAAGCTGTCTGCTGTCCATTTTCATTGCTTTTACTGGGTGTATTTATACTGCCCGACAGTGAAAAACACCAAGAAGGAGTGGTCGGAAAGTGATGAAATTTGGAAAAAAGACAGAGACAGCAAGGAATAATAAATGATCTTAATTTTAAAATGATAGGCAGAGTACAGAGCGAGAACGGCGCCGGCTCAGCAGAATGTAGGACCACCGCGGGCAGCGATACACGAAGAAACACGTCTAGGCATAGAGTCAATAAGGGTGCGGATGGTGTCCAGAGGGATGGTTCTCCATTCCCTTTCAACCATTTGCCACAGTTCGTCTTCTGAACGAGGCAGGGACAGAGTCTGCAAACGGCGTCGAATCACATTCTACACATGTTCAATTGGTGACAGGTCAGGAGAGTATGGTGGCCAGGAAAGCATCTGTGCCTAGGAGAGCATGTTGGCAGATGCGAGCACTGTGCGGTCGGGCGTCATCCTGCTGAAAAATTGCATTAGGTAGCCCTTGAAAGAAAGAGATTGCCACCGGCCGCAGTACATTATCCAAGTATCGTTGGGCCGTCATAGAGCCTTGAATACGAACTAGAGGGGATATGGAGTTGTACGCAATTACGCTCCAAACCATTATGCCACGTTGTCGTGCGGTGGGACGTTCCACAATTACTGCCGGATTAGTTCTGTCTCCACGTCGACGCCACACACGTATGCGGCGACTATGACTGAATAAACAGAAGCGGGATTCGTCTGAGAACACGACATTTCGCCATTCTGTCATCCAAGTCGCTCTAGTCCGGCACCGTACTGAACGTTGCCATCTATGTTGTGGCTTCGATGGCAGTCTTCTTAGCGGACGCTGTGATTGCAGACCACGAGCGACCAAACGACGGGAAATGGTTCTGGTTGACATGGGAACATTAAGGGTATCCTTCACCTGCTGCAGAATCGAGGAACAAGTGACTTGTGGGTCTGCTACAGCTTGTCGGTGGATGCGCCGATCCACGCGTTCTGACGTCACTCTTTCTGCCCCTGCACCCCTCAATCTTGATACATTTCGTTTTTCCAACCATCTTCGCCACAGCCGATGCACCGTGCTCGCATCCATGTGGGCATTACCTGCGATTTGACGTACGGACCAACCTCCCCCTCTCAGTCTGATCACCATACCCCTCGTACAATCGTCTGTCTACTGGAAGTGTCTTCGTTGACGTCGGCCTGGCATTCTCTCGTGTTACACGTATCCTCCAAGACAAAAACAAAATTTCTTCGATAATTCTCCAGTCAGAAATATCGACACGAATATGGCCCATTCTGCAAGTTCCTTCCCTTATATCTTACTTCACGTGCGTCGGAGAGCTGCACATTTCACATCATTTACATAACTCAGTAATATACGTTAATTCTAAAATTTGCATAAATTTCTGAACACTCCTTCTTGGTGTTGCATTTTCAATGTCGAGCAGTGTACATCTAGATTCTAGAAGATCACAACTTTGAATTAAAAAAAGAAGTTTCTTGAAACCCCGAAACACGTGTATTCTGTAATCTGTGTTTTTTGTGCTAAACAACGTTGAATATTTCCTGTTATTAATATCAATCATGTTTAAAAGTAAATAATTACTATTATTATTTCAAGTTTCAAAGGCAATCTAAAATAGAAAATGTAATAATGATCAGACACACCTTATCCAATGTTATTGGTTGAACGACGACTTGGCTTATTTCCGGTGTTTAACCAAGAAAGCTCTCAGTTACAAAACGAAAAGGCTGTTTTTTTAAAAAAACTAAACATACCATTATGTGTATTTCCGTCAAACAGTAAAAGAAAATGTCTGGATTGCATATGTTTTTTAATGCTTAACCCTTTATATGTTCCAAGAAAAGCAGAGCTGTTAAGAAACCCCCCCTTTTTTTATATAAAAAAAATCAATTTTTCCATTTCTTCCAATTTTTCTAGAAAAAAACCGGAAAAAACTCGTATTTTTTTCACTACTTCAAAGTTTCCGGAAATTTTACATCTCTAATTACAACTCAAAACTATTGAAACTAGTAAAGATGAAACAAAAAGGAACACAGAAAAATTGACAGTAAAAACAATAAAAAAAAATTTTTTTCATTAAAATACATTTTTAAAAAGGTACTTGGGCCAAGTCTAAACTTTTGCAGTGAGATAATAAGAAATGAAAATAACGAAATACATCATGAAAGCCAACAAATAAATACACTTAAAGAAAACAGTAAAATGAAAATTTAGTCAATACGTCAGTGACTGAGCTTAAATATAAATAAAATAAAAGAAAAGTATACACGATACGACACAAAACTTTCAAAACTAATAAAGAGTAATATATTGGAATAAAAAGCAATGCGAAAAAAAATTAGAGATCAAACAGGAAAACAATTGCTTTGTTTTGTATCAGGTCAGAAAATTCGAAATTGATTTTAAATCCCATGGAACAAGTTTCGCGACGATGTGATTGGAATCCAACAGGTTCCAAAATAGTTTAAAGGATCAGAGGCAACTAAAGTTGGCACATTCCCCATCATATAGGAAAGGCGTATTGAAAGCTATTCGTGGGGGAAATCAATTTTGGATGATATACGTTCAACTTTGAAACTTCGTTCAAAATATTGTATTTTGAGATAAAATAAAGCTCTGATGTAATTATGTGCTCATTTTGTTTTTTCAGTCGGAAGAAGATATATTGTATAGATTTCTGTTGCGATTGAGCATATAGGGCAAAATTGGTGTAAGTCAATTCTTTTGTTATGATGGGGTTGTTTCCTTCAGCCAAAAGTAATGCTTTTAGTCACTGAAATTGATAGAATGAGCAAAAAAAAAAAAAAAAACATGGAGCGAGAAAAAAAACTTTCATTTTTCCAACGCTTAGTTTTTAAAATATCCGATTTTGAAAATAAGGGTGGTCTTTATATGGCCTTCACAAATGATGCACTTTGGCGGATCTGTCTATAGCATTTCCACTTTATGATAATCAAAAATCGAATTAAATATTGCACTCGACGATTGCTATCAACCATATTGTTGCCAACACATGTGAGAAAAGAAGCGAACTAAATATTCTGCTCTGTGAATGGCATCAGTGAATGGCATTTCATCATTTGTGATGTCATCGGCAGAAGCGTAAACAATGAAAGCGCACGAATTAAGATAATTTTTTAAAAATGGTCAGTTCCTATGTTTATAAGCATGATCTTTCAGAAAAAAAGGAAACTTTTAAAATTTCGGAAACGATCCCATTTGTAGCTCAGAGAGACTTACTTTGACTGGCCAAGGTAGAAGAAGAATCCAGGTGGTTGAAATGTACCTGAGATCACTCAAGAGCTTACACTGTAAAAAAATTCCAAAAAGTCACTATTTCCGTGGAACGTGTCCGGATTTCATAAGTCTTCATCAATTTCCTGCAAAAATTAAGTATATTTGACAAAACGTTTCTTGAATTGCTACAAGTTGCACAAATACAGACTTCTCACTTTTATGAAAAAAACTTTTAGCTACCAGTTTAAAGTTTAAATGAATGTACAGTTGGCTCCCTGTTTAATGACTTTCAAGAGACCACAAAAAATTGTCCTTAAGTAGAAAGCGTCCTAAAATAGAATGCTTTTAACACTATAATGGATCATCTGGGACCGGGAAAAGCCGTCATTAAATAGAGAGAGTAATTAAAAAGAGCGTCGTTAAACAGAGAGCCAACTGTATTTATTAAGTATACGGGCATCAAATCGAGTACGGTGTGTCCAAATTGACTAAGCTCCCAATAAGAACGAAAAAGTCTTTGGATTCCGCAGCTTTGCAAGAATGGGGTCGTTTCCGAAACTTTAAAAGTATTTTTTCGGAAGACCAGCTTAAAAACATAGGATCTGACCATTTTTTAAGTAATTTGACTAAGTTTATTTTTAAAAAAATGTTTTAATCGGTGCGCTTTCATTGTTTACGCTTCTGCCGATGACATCACAAATGATAGAAAGATGAAATGCCATTCACAGAGCGCGATATTTAATTCGCTTCTTGATTATCATAACGTGGAAACGCGGTAGACAGATGTGCCAAAATACATCATTTGTGACGTCATAAAGACCACGCCTTATTTTCAAAATTGGACATTTTGAAAAATTAATTAAAAATTAAGCGCTGGGAAAATGAAAGCTTTTTCTCCCTCCATGTTTTTTTTTTTTTTTTTTTTTTTTTGCTTATTCTATCAATTTCAGTCACTAAAATTAGTACTTTTGACTGAAAAAAACAACTCCATTGCAGGATTGTTTTTTTTTTTTTTTTTTTTTTTTGCAAGATAAGTTACTGGGATAAATTGAGCACATTAGCTGGCTATTATTTCCCATGAACGTTTCTGAATTGTTCTTAAATTGTACTAAGAAATGAAGATATTAAATGATAATTAAAGACTTTAAACCTCAGTGGTATAACTAATGAATACTGCATTGATTGTAAGAATAATATCTAACGTATGAAACGAAGTAGACTTGCTAGAGCTGCCTTCTATTACAGGTCATATTCATTCTATTAAAGTCAAGTGAGACCTTGGCACTACAAGAAAACGGTGGATGGAACAAGAATCCAGAATAGGCTTTTAACCTTTTTCTCTGGGAAGGGCGTGTAAGGGGGTGTATTCTTACATTATTTGACTTTTAAAAATATAATCAAAGTAATTAAACAAGAAAAGACTATAAAATACTTTTGGAAAAAAAAATACGAACTATATCATGAAAAATTCATTTTCACATTTTGCCATTTAATGCCATTTTTGGACCCTAAAATTAAAATTTGAACGGTTCTTTACTTTTTGCCGTTCAAAAACCCTCCTTCGTTCCATCTTGGGTGCCCAAGTACCTCCCTGCCAAATTTGGTCCAGATTCGACTTAAACTGTGGATTTGTATAGGGAACATACACACACATACAGAGTGTCCTGAAAAAGACTGACTGTTTTTTAAAATGTATAACAGGAAAACGGTAAATGATAAAAAAAAAATAATAATTCTTGCAGAAAATTCATGTGGTGGGTCTTAAATTTTTTCCCCCTGAGTTCCAAATTTTAGTTGAAAATTTTTCCAATATATGGCGCTGCAGGTAGTAAGCCCGTAAATTAGAAAAAATATATAGAAAATTACATCATAATTTTTCGAAAATAATGAACAAAAGAACAAAAGAACATTTTCAAACAATCGTTGGCTGTAATCCCATGTTGCAATCGGAGGAAAAATCCATGAATTTCAATTCTTCTTTTTTGACTTACCGACTTTCTATGTGCAGCGCCATCGATTGAAAAAATTTTGAACTAAAATTTGGAACTCTGAGGGAAAAAATTTAGGGCCCACCACATGAATTTTCTGCAAGAATTTGCTTTTTATCATGCCCCAAGACAGAGGAGAGGTTCACCTACCATGTCATTGGTTATCTCCAAATGTTTAATTTTTCCACTTACATCCCTTTGCTTCTCACTGCCTCAAATGTCCCACTCTACCGTAGCGCCTAAACTATTCATTCGATTTTGATGAATAAGGTGTCAATCGATATTTGATTATGGCACGGGTGACATAGGCAACATGTTAACCGAACTCAACGATAGCAGGAGACGATGAGACGATTTTCTTTATTTTTTTTTAATTTAACAGTCTGTATGTTAGTCTGTATGTTAGTGTGTTATGTCCGTCTCCGTAGCGCCTAAACTGTTTATCCAATTTTTATGAATAAGGTGTCAAATGATTCATTATTATGGCCCGAGGAGTAACATAGGTTATATTTTTACCGACTTCAACAATAGAATAATTCGATTTTACTTTGTAGATCTCGATTTTAACCGATTTTTTTAGCGCGGTTTTTAAATAAATTTATTAATACCCCACTAAGAAAACAAAAGGTGAGAAACAAGTTTGGTGTTGATTACTATTATAGTCTTATTAAGTAAGGTCAATCTTTTATCATTACAATTTTCTGTCAGTTTGATAAAATAGCAATAAATTAAATAAACCATTCTAAACCACCTACTAAGGCCAAAACACTAAAAGGTAAGAAACAAAGTAGGTGCTGTTGGATATCATCGTCTAATTGAGAAAAACAAATCATTTTATATGTTAGATATTCCTATTTATTTAGTTCTATTGAAATCCCCTGACGCTTTCACATCAATAACATTATAATTCAATTCAAATGCCGTTGTCGTGCGTTGTCAACTACAGTTTTTTTTTAAATCAACGCATGACTACGGCATTTGATTTGAATGTTAATTTTTTTTTCTTTCCAACGAGGCTGTATAAGAGACCCACCTCAAGAGTCGTCTGCGCCATAACCAGATCTAGTGCGCTCCTCAACAATGCATCAGTCTTTCGTGTGTCACCATTAAGGCGCTAATGCATGACACAGTAGTGTTTTTGACGCCCAGTTTCCACCAGATGGAGGCACCTATGTTCTCATTTGATGCGAAATTGCACTAGGAATTTAATTTAGCCGAGGGATATTCTATGCCAAACGAATACCTAAGGGATCTTTTACATGCCGCATACGACATGGGCGCTGAAGATTTTCTGCATCTCGAAAATCCACCTACTGGCCGCCCAGAACCTGGGTCCCCAGGCGTAGAAGGCCAGCGCCTAACCATCACGCCACCTGCCGGCTTTGAATTATAATGTTATTAATGTGAAAGTGACAGAGGATTTCAATAGAACTAAATAAATAGGAGTATCTAACAAGTTAAATGACTTGTTTTACACACTAAGATGATGATATCAAGCAGCACCTTCCTTGTTATGATAAGTGTACGAGTGAAAATTGGCCATAACAGCTATATCTTTACAACTGCATCGTAATTGACATTTCCTTTCTTTTTCTTTAATCGATATGTCTCGTGTTACTGAATCTAGAAAATCACCAGTTTATATGGCGGGTGAGAATTTCTTCTCGATTTTCATTTTTCTCCATTTATAGAAACAAGAAAACCAACGAGTAAGGTCCTATCGCAATTAGTAATAGAGAAAAACATAATTTGAATTTATAATGTGAAAATTCATATGAATGTCAGTGGTTGGATTTTTTGTTTATTTATTTATTTTTTTTATGTTTTCTTGATTCATTCAGAATTGTATTTTTCTACTTTAAACTCGACAGATTCGTGCAGAAAGGGATTTTAAAATAGTTTTCGATTCAAATATACTCTGCAGGCATCCTCCAGAAATTAGTTTTAACTTTATTCTACTTCACGCGAGAGTGGTGAGCTCTAGGATCAACCTCTTACCGATAGACAGTAATAATAAAACGGAAGTGCATTGGCATGTTATGCAAACGTTGCTATTAATCTATTCAATTACTCAAAATCTTGTTTAATTGACTTACACCATAGATGTATTATCAACATGTTAATAATACATCTATGACTTACATCTCGCGTTTGATGTTTACCTCTCAACTGTTAAAAAAAAATCTAGAAGTTACAATGGAGGACGTTTTATCAATCTAACATTTGAACGGATATCATTTATTTCTTTTCTTTTTTTTTTTTGATTTATGCATTCATATATTTAATGTGCCTATACTATTAATTTCTGTGTGCGTCTGTCTGTGTCTCTGTAATCCTATATCCTCTGGACTGGCAATGTCTACCAGGTCAATATCGGTACCGTCGGATGCAGGACATCTAGAGGAAGCTATTCCGTCCTGTTCGAAAAAAAAAATAAATAGATTAGTAGTTTTTTGTTTTCCATTTTTTAATTTCAATTAAATAAACAATTTTCACTTAAACTCCCTAATAATAAGGGGGAGGGGAATTTACACATATCAACATTACATGTCCATCGAAAACGCTGTTTTTTCTGCTGAACATGGCATCTCTTCGAAATTTCTAAGTAAATTAAAAAACGAGTTATTAGCTTTTTAGTTGTATGTTCGAAGGTTTTTTGATGCTGATTTCTCACCAAAATTTGCCATCAAGAAGTGGTCGCTTTATAATGACGCCAGCTTGACGATACCTCGCAAATTTCTCGCCAAGCCCCTAGTTACAACGTTAAAGCAGAATCGAAGCAGGGAAGAACAACATGCAAGAGACGTTCCAAAAAGTAAGGTCACTTTGAGTGAAAACTAATGGAATACACACCAAATTTTTCAAGACTCCAAAAATTAAGCACATAAATAAAAAATATTAACATCTGTTAAAGAAATTTGTAACCGTTTATTTATTTTTATTGCGTTGTAAAAACTAAAAAAAAAGAGTAATATAATTTGATTGAACGATGAAACCATTTCACTTTATTTCTCACCTAAAATGTGCGGGAGAATTCCTCACAGCACGAGGATTTTCATTTTCCTTCTTCCTGTTCTTCCAGTAATTAATTTTCCATCTCTGATAAAACCTAGGTTCACCAGACGAAGGGAAAAATGGTAAAGTAAATGAAATAGAATACGAAGAACGAGAAAGCAAAAAGGTAAAAATTCGAGGCTACGTTAAATTATGGCTCCTTACCAGAGATCGGGAGTAATATGTTCCGACTACCGGCATTTTCGATTGTTTAAAAAAGTTCAAACCGACCCACCCAACAATCCACCTGACTGCATATAATATCCCTTGAAATAAAATACTGTAATATGCCAGGAACTTCCAGGGTTATCTATTATGATGAAATGTCGCCCAACTTAACGACGTATGGCGATTTCTTGCAAAATTTGGCGCCAAGAAGTAATTGCTTCATAATGATGCTAGCTTGGCGATGCCTCACCAATTTCTTCCCAAGCCCATAGGCATTATGTTAAAGTAGAAAATAACAAAACGCATGAAAAATTCCAAAAACTAAGGTAACTTTGAGTGCAAACTAATAGAATAAACACCAAATTTGGCAAGATTCCAACTAATTAAGCTCATAAATAATAAAAGTTAACATTTATTTACGAAATTTGTAACTGCATGTTTATTTTTATTGCATTTTAAAACTAAAAAAAACGAGCAATATAAATTGATTGAATGAGGAAAACATTTCACTTCATTTCTCACATAAAATGTGCGGGAGAATTTCTCAAAGCACGAATATTTTCATTTTCCTTCTTCCTATTCTTCCAATACTTAATTTTCCATTCTCTGATAAAACCAAGGTTCACCAGAGGAAGGGAAAAAATAGTAAGATAAATGAAATGGAATAAGGGAAAGAGAAAGCAAAAAAGGAAAAATCCGAGGCTCAATTAAATTATGGCTCTTTAATAATGCGCTCCCAGACTTTACCGGAAAACGGGAGTAATATATTTCTAACGTCA
This sequence comes from Uloborus diversus, assembly GCF_026930045.1. Classification (NCBI taxonomy): domain Eukaryota; kingdom Metazoa; phylum Arthropoda; class Arachnida; order Araneae; family Uloboridae; genus Uloborus; species Uloborus diversus. Next base: position 112,004,090 of record NC_072739.1, on the reverse strand, counting down.
AAATGCAATTTACTGTAACCTATTCCTTTCTTGGTAAGGTATGTAAATAAATTCAAGAAATACGAAAAGTTAGACGCAAAAATGAAAACAGAAATGAATTAAGAAGTTTAGAGAGTAGCAAAAATAAAGAATTGTAAAATGAAAAATGTAGAAAATGAACGCATTAGCTAGAAAGTCGATTCGAGCAGGTTGTTTTTCTGCCAAGTTTGATTGAATTCAACAAAATAATATTTTGTTTTTGCCTTCTGATATCTAAGTCTTATGTTTATTTTGAAGCGCACGGTTAAGTAAATTCAAATTTTAGTTACTTTTTCGCTGTTTTGGGGTAAGTGGTTAAAGAGAACGGTATGTTAATTTTCAGAATTTAAGTTCCATCGTCCGGTAATAGTACCACTTTTTTTATATCATCGTTTATAATATTTGATGCCAATTTAGTTTGGCAAAGAAACAGTAATGAGTATGTTTCATACTGAAAAGGATTAAGATTAGCCTTCGTGAATCTGCACCTGGTAACTAAATAAAAAAGTGGCGACTGAAAGTATTAGTATCATTTGTCACATTCCCCAATCTCACCTGAGTTATCAATTAACGTTTTTACCATTAATTAGTTACATTAAACCTTATTTAAGCTGATAGGTTTTAAGTTTTACTAGCAATTTAAAAGGTAATTTCTTGATTAGTTTATTTGAATAGATTACTAATTGACGCCAATTTAGTTACCGATGATACCGTAATGAAAATGTTTCATTCTGAAAAATATTAAGACTATCCTTTGTGAATCGGCACGTGGTGACTAAATAAAAAAGTGGCAACTGAAAATATTAGTATCATTCGTCACTGTTCTCAATCTCACCTGTTTTACTAATTTACATTACTATTTTTAAATAGAAAGTCGCCCGTCAAGGTATGACGGGTGAAAATTGCTTCTAGTCTTCTACATTTGAACGAAGCAGTTACCCATTTGGTGATATTTTGATATTTGAAATTATAACCCTAAACTCCAGTGGATAGCGTTAATTTTCAACAACTTTTTTGGTTCTTCCTCCCCCTAAAATGACTGTCTTACCAGTAAAACACTTAAATTATCGGATCGAGTTCAACCTTGTCACAATAAAGCTTTTCCCTGCATGTTAAACATTACCAAAACATATTATCAAATTATCATACCGTGGCACGAGTTTCATTGTTGAAACCCCTTTAAATAGTAGTAAGGTAACGGCACCAGTAACAGAAATGGATCCAGTAACAGACGTAAGTTTGGATTTAAATAATAAGAATAGGCGGGTAAAACTGATGTTACTGTGGCCCATGAATACGGTGCAACCATCTACTGTTATGGGAGTGAATTTCATGAGCCAGTTGGTATTTACACGGCAACGGTGGAAGACTATGATCGATGTCTGTTTCTGGGGGGTTTGACCTTTTCTCGAAATGGGGCAAATAAAAATAGAATTAGCTAATTCAGAAGATCTAGAAGCAGCCAAACGTTAGACGAGATATAGTTGCATTGGACAAAATAGTTTTAAAAGTCTAAATAAATTCAAAGGCTCAGAGAATTGAGTTAATCTGACAGCCATGCAGTAAGCATGTTTGTTACTGGTGTCGTTACCCTATTTACTTTTTTAAATTTTTTTCATAAATCAGAATTTCGTTTTTATTCACGAAAAAAAAAGCATTAAACAATACGAAAAAGAAACAAGAAAATTTGCTTTAAAAAGGACAAAAAGAAAAAAAAATCGCGTTAGATTACGATCATTTTATTGCGAATTCAGCTTCCAAAATTGCTTGAAGAATGCTGGCTTTGATGTTTTAAATAAGGAAAGAAACACAATAAAGTATAAATTGAAAACTGCAGAAACAGATACCACTTTAAATACAATAAACTTTGAGCTACTAGAAAAGCAAGTGATGTTGTTTTTTCCCCTGGTCCGTAAAATGGTTGAAGAAAAAGTGCATTTTCTGTTCATTTTAAACAACTGAAAAAGGGTTCTATTTTTCAGTTCAGCTTTTTCATCATGTGCAGTTTGCTGATGTACGTGATAACACAAAAATCGAGATGGTTAAACATTAAAACGTTAGTTAAATATTAATATCAAGCTCTTTTTTTTCTGATCTTTTTTTAGTTCCTTACTGTGTGGAAACACTAGAATTTTCCGCAATGTTTGGTCAAACATTCATGGAAACTACTTATTTGGTGATATTACACAGTTTTATATTTTAAGACAATCGTAAATAAAACAAGCTATTGAGCAAAACTTAAAAATGTATTAAAACGCACCTCCCCCGCCCCCCTTCATGAAAGAAAATAAACCAGTAAATAACACCAAAAGCTTCAGTAAAATGTAAACTTTTCTCTGCTTACCGAAATTATTGACCAAAAGTGAACGAACAGGTAGCCAGGTAGTTTGCTACTATGCCAATTTCGTAGATTTTGTATGAAATGAAAAAAAGCAAACCAATAGTATTCTCATTCTCCGTCTTCTTGGCACTAATTTGTTCTTGATCAAGTCAAAGACGTGACTGACGTCGCCAAATGGCGCATTTGTTTGTTGACATCTAATCTTACCTTTCCGTGAGCGCAATATAGTCTTCTAACTAAATTGTACAGCATTATTAGATTCAAAAAGTGTAAAGCACTTCAAGAAAAAAAAATACATAGAGTTATGAAAAATCATTAAAAGTTCCAATAAAGTGTAAAGTTAAAGCAGGAAGAGAAAATGGCGGCGACGTAAACGATATTACTGTAAAAAACTAAACAAGAAGTCAAGCGCTAATGTACCACTATTTTTGACTCCTTCTTTAAACATTTTGAAGTAAATAAGAAAAAAAAAAAGCTTTTTGCAGGGCTGTGAAGTTGGAGTCAGAGTCATGTAGTTGAAACAATTTTAGAGTACACTGCCTTGGGCAGGTAAACGGCAGTATCTGCAGAAATAAGTTTTTTAGATGTTTGAAGAAATGCGTTATGAATTCAATACTAACAAATACAGAAACGTTAGAGACACTTTTTGCACGAGCTTTTGTTTCAGCTGAAACCAAATAAGCAAGCTTTTACAAAAAAAAAAAAAAAAAAACTAACGTATAGATGATAAAAATGTACAAAAATGAAAAATGAAAAAAAAAAAAAAAAAAAATTTGCAGTTACTGCTCCTTACCTGCTCACGGCAGTGCAGGAGTCGGATGTCTTGCAATTCCTGGAGTCGGAGTCGCTCATTTTCCCTTCGCGTTTACAACTCTGTCATGACTACGGAGTGGGAGTGGAATCGGAGTCGGATTAATTTTGGGGTAAAGGAGTCGGAATCGGAGTCGCACATTTTTCAAGTGAACTCCGTAGCCTTGTTTTTTTTTCTTTTTTCGGATGACTTTACATCCCAAAGTTCATACTTTTCGACACCAAAAAAGGAGTTTCTTCTAACCACGAGACACGTGTCATTTATTGCATTGTTTTTAATTTGGTTACTCTTACCGAAATTTTTTGCTTCGGTCTGCCAGACTTTCATTTGCTCCGCTATAGGAAAAAGAATCAATGTCGCTCCAAAGTCCAGAAAGAGAAAGGAGTTAATAAGTAAATATTAATCTAAAATGATATTCCCCTTTTCCATACACAAATATTTTAATAGTAACATAAGTATACCTATGAAAGGTATTGACTCGTCTAGTACAAAGTTTGTTCTCTCCGAAAAGAAATGTAAATTTATTCAATTCAATGTTTGTTTGTTAGCAAAATCAACATTAGTTAACGTTTATTACATTTTTAGAAAGATCTATACTGCGCTAAACTGTTGCTACTCTTTTAATATGGGTTATTATTTCAGAAAAAGCAAAAAATTAGATTTAGAATCGTTGCGTAGAGTTCCCTTATGAATATTTGACTTATTTTCGTTTGTAAGCATCAGTAAAGATACTTGAGGGGAATTCAAAATTTATGTAATGCAATTTTATTTTTTTATAAATGTTTAAGTTTCGTAACGATGGCATAGTTGATTTCCATGACTCATTAATAGCAAAAAAGAAATAGCTTGAAGCACTATTTTACCTATGCACATATTGTTCTTTCGTGTCGAACATAAAATGTTTATAGCAGAAAATTAATGAGCACGGGTAGATCCCCTTTTCGGATATACAGTACACTTCCGATTATCGGTGATCGGGTTATCCACGGGTTTTTTCCCTTTTTTTTTTCTTTCCGTTCATTAAATGTTTTTTAAACTAATGATTGTTTTAGTGTTCGCTTTTATATATATATATATATATATATATATATATATATATATATATATATATATATTACATTCAATGTTAGTTGATGCAATGTAACAATGTTTTTAGTTATAATTTAAAATGTATGTGTGAGTGTAATTCATATTTTTTAGCTATTGTAATCACTAGTATCGTTTTTTACCTATTGTTCGGATTATCCACGGTTTTCGCTTGTCCGCGGTTACCGTTCGGCCACACTATTCATTGGGTAATAGGGAGTTGACTGTATTTTCAGAATTTCTCTTCAGAATATCTCTTTAAAACACTGAAAATCAATATGTGCATTAAAAACTTTTTGAGAAAAAGGTACATAAAGTTTAGCAATTGAACATTGCGCCTAAACAGAGACAGACTACTGACTTCCTTTAAGGTAGGCAAACGCAACAAATATGTTTTTTATTCTGAATTCATTGTATCTTTTTAAAAATTAAAGTTATTGTTTTATATGACAAAAATAATACACTTTGAATGCTCATTTGTAGAAAAAAAATAAAAACATTAGGGCCTTTTTTTTTTTAATTTTTTTTTTTTTTTTAGCAAAAAGGCTTTTTTTTTTACAAAAGACTGCCGCTGCCTCAACACTTCCAATGCATTCACTTTTACATTAGTTTAAAAGCGTTTTGCTTCTAAATCTTCGTTAGACACAAGAGAATGATATGAACTTCAGCTTTGAAATGAATTAACTAAAAACATGTTTTGTAGATAATTTTTATAAAGTGTTCCCGAAAAAACGTGGTTTTTGCAGCCTAACTTTAATTGACCATTATTTGAAAGCCACATATTGCATTTACATTAGCTTTTAGAGGCTTATATGACAGTAATATGTAAAATTATCACCTTTGCCCAAAGTTTCAAAGGTGTATATAGTTATTTATTTTTTGCTAAAGTTGTTGGCGAAAATTAAAACTTTAAAAACGTGGTTATGAAAAAATCACGAAAAAAAGCAGTGCATTTGAGTTTATTAAATTCTAGTTTTCCTAATAATTCAGCGATTGGAAAGAAATTTAATGGATTTAGAAACAAGAATATTGAAGCTATATAAATTTCTCGAAATTGACTTTTCTCGAAAACTTGGGTGTTCGTCAGAATTTAAAGTGGAAAAAAAAAGAGTCAGCCTTGCCTTATCATGTGATACGGATGTTTTTCGAATTCTGAAATCGGATAATCTAAAAAAAGTAAAATCAATGGAAAAAAATCAATGGAGAAGCCACCATAATTTATCAACGCCAACGTTAAAAATACTTTTGATATGGGAGCACATGTTTTTCTATTCCTTCTATAAAACGATATGAAGGCTATGATTTCATTGCTGTTCGAAATAAAAGAAGAGAAGGTAAGGAGTAAAGAGAAAGATATAGACACCAAAATATTCTCTCATCTTATTTCAAAACAGGAGTCCGAAATTCCTCTAAGCTTCCCTCAAAAATTTTTAATATAAAATAATAAAATAAGTTGAAGGAGAAATGCAGTGAAAGATATAGAAGAATTCATACATTTTTTTTCTTTTACGGTCTCTACTCGCGTTTTATTTTTCAGTGAAAATCCGTTTTAATATATCGGGAGTTTGAAAATTGTTTTCGCTGGGTTTCCCTTCTCAATATCTCCATGAATAGCCATTTTCTTAGGAAAAGGTTGTACATAAAAAGACGAATGCCATCTTAAATATTATTCCGTGCGTTGAAAATTTAGTAAAAATTAGGGTAGTGTCTAAGTTTCTAAGCAAGAATTAATTGGTTTTGAAGTATCAAATACTTATATATATATATATATATATATATATATATATATATATATATATATATATATATATATATATATATATATATATATATATATATATATATATATATATATATATATATATGTCAAATAATTAGTACACTGTAAAAAAATCTGAAACGTTACTGATAATTTCCGTGGAAAATTTCGGGATTTCACTGGTTTTCATTCATTTCCTGTGAAATTCCAAGTATCTTTGTCAAAAAGTTTCCTGAATTGCTTCAAGATGCACGAATGCAGATTTCTCACTGTTGTGAAAAGTATTTTTAGCTTTTAGTTTAAATATTAACTGAGCGTATTTATTAAGTATCGGTTTTAATCCGGTTACGACCCGTCCAGATTGACTAAGCTCCCATTGAGAGCGAATAAGTCTCTGGACTCCGTAACTTTGCAAAAATTGCAGGGGAATTAGATTCTTGATACTTGCAACTCTCTCTTAGCTTTATTAATGTTTGCAATAATGCTTTTGGAACTTTTTTGATAAATTAAGAAGGTGGCAAACTATTATAATTAACCTACCTATGTTTCCTCTGAAGGTTTCAGAGATACGACTAGCTTTAACCGGGGAGTTTTCTGAATTCTTCAGAAAAATTCTAGGATAACTTCAGTAAGGTTACTAAATTTTAGCGGAAAACAATCATGTTTTTTGCATGATATGTTACTAGCATAAATTGGGCATATTAGCTGTCCGTTATTTTCCAGGAACGTTTCTGAATTGTTTTTACAGTGTACTTGTAATCTTGCTAGCAGATATTTTTCAGTAGTCTACGATGGAGATAAAAAAACGCAAGAGTAGTCCGCAAAGAAGACCAGTGTTGGAGTAGTCATCGCACTTACTATGAATCAGCAAACATGAAAACTTGAAATTAAACTGCTAAATTAAAAAAAAAAAAATACGAACAAAATTAGGTCTTAAAAGCTTCGAAACAAAATAGAAAACGGAGGCACAGGTTGCTGCGGGAGCAAGTGCTTTTGACCTCTTTGCCGTTGATTACTCCTGCCTAGCTTTAGGCACTTTTCTTTGTTTTTACTTTTTTCCTATTTCACTTCACCCTATTCACCTATTTCACTTGTATTTGTCTGGGTTTAAATTTGAGAAATTCGTGCAAAAAGCGATTTTTTTTTTCAATGCAGAAATAGTCTTCAGGCTTCCTCAAAAATCTGCGACGAGCTGTTTCTGCAACCAGGCTTGTAATTATGTAACACAATTTAATTCTATTATAAAGGATTGTGTGTCAGGTTTTTGCTTGTTTATCGATTCGTCTTCTGCACGTAATCTCCAATTTTTCTGTTCAACTTTCGTAGTCTGTTTCTTTCTGGATATTACATAATGTTAAAACTTTTGTCCACAATTTGCTCAAACTTGTTTCAGTTACCTGTATATCTTGTATTCTTAAATGATTTGCAAGTTTTTAGCAAGCAACAAACTTGTTTTCCTAGCTTCTACATAGCGTCATTCTGTTTGTTAACGACTGATTTCACTAAAAAAATCAAAAAAAGAACCTTAGGTATTTTAAAACATAATTACCTTGAAACAATACCTCTTGTTGTTCAAAATTTGTGAAATGTTCCTACATGAGAATTCGCATTATGAATTTTAGCTGCCTATACTTTAGAAGTTTTTTTTCCAGTTTAGTAGAATGTAGTAATATCCCCGTTAAAATAGGAGTGAGGCACAAAAAGAGAAGTTAATTATCAAAGTTTCCCTGTATTTCTAAATCAAATCAATTTCTAACTACAGCAGTAAGTATCTTGCTGACATTAGGTTCAGTTAGGGAAAGGGAAGCATATATTCAATGTTTCACTTTAGATCAATTCTTTTTTTTTTCTTTTTTGTGGATGAATGGAAAGATAAAATTTTGTGCATTGTGTCAACACTACACTCTCTGAGAGTAATCATGTGTAGAAAATTTGACTTTATGACTGTTGGATAGCTCAGGAATTCATGTTTTCTTTTACTCCAACGTTTTCCCCTTTTCTCCAGACATTATCATGAGGTTGATATAGGTAGACAATCGTACTATGCACAACCAGTTTAGAAACTTTAGAAAATATATACTAACAATACTAAATCTGCGGCTCATAAGTCGCATGTGACCTGCTAAATACTCTAAATGTAATCTGAATTCATTTGAAATTATGACAAATCACACAAAGCGCTAAATTATGCGCTGAATTTATGTTAAAAAAGCATATTAAAATAGAAATTTAAAAGCACAATAAATTAATTTACATCAAAAATAATATTTCAAAAAGTAGATAAATAATTAAGAAAATAAGAAGAATTAACACTGTTATTTGTTTCCATTTACTCCAGATGTAGAATTTATGGGGAAAATGAAAACACGTAAATTGCACGTAAGTAGCTGGGAAAGTGAAATTATAGCAACTAAATATTAAACCAACCGACTCTCGTTCACCAGCATTTTATTTTCGAAAATTATCACGTGTGGTAAAGGTGTTTGTTTTCATCTACCCCATGTTTTTTACTACCCCAACTGACCTTCGTTCACCAACATTTTATTTTTGAAAATTAACACAAGTGTGGTTATAGTGTTTGTTTCCATTTACCCCATGTTTCCTTTCACCCCAACTGAGCCTCGTTCATCAGCATTTTGTTTTCGAAAATTACCACAAGTGTGGTAATAGGTTTGCTTCCATTTGCCCCATGTTTACTTTCACCCCAACTGACCCTCGTTCATCAGCATTTCATTTTCGAAAATTACCACGTGTGGTAATGGTGTTTGTTTCTATTTACCCCCTGTTTTTTTCACCCCAACTGACCTTCGTTCTCCAGCATTTTGTTTTCGAAAATTACCACAAGTGTGGAAATAGTGTTTGTTTCCATTCACCCCATGCTTTCTTTCACACGAACTGACCCTGGTCCACCAACATTTTATTTTCGAAAATTACCACAAGTGTGGCAATAATTTTTGTCTCCATTTATTCCATGTTTACGCCCCAACTGAACCTCGTTCACCAGCATTTTATTTTCGAAAATTACCACAAGTGAGGTAATAGTGGGTTTCCATTTACCCCATGTTTCCTTTTACCCTAACTGATTCGCGTTGACCAGCATTTTTTTTTCCGAAAATTGCTACACACACACACACACACACGCACAAATTTGGTAATGGTGTTTGTTTCCTTTCACTCGAACTGACCTTCGTTCATTAGCATTTTATTTTCGAAAATTACCACAAGTGTAGTAATAGTTGATTATTCCGTTTGCCCTATGCTTCTTTTCGCCTCAACTGACGCTCGTTCACAAGTATCTTGTTTTCAAAAAATACCGCAAGTGTAGTAAACTATTTGTTTACATTTACCCCTACTGGCTTATAAAAAATCAGTCGCTTTTTAAGCCAAACGTTATCAAAGGTATCTACGTTTAATATTCTCTTAAACATAAAATTCCACATTGCTTCTTAACTGATATAGGATCATTATTTTTTTACGATACCGCTTTCTTACAGCTAGAGATTTTACTTTGAAAGTTTCTAAAAGAATGTCGGTTATCAGCTGTACCGCGAAAATTTAATTTGAAGATTTCGTTACGTTTTAGAAACGTGCTCGGTATTTTGAATTTCATTCTCATTATTTTCATGTGGTGAAACTTTTATAGCCGTTGTAGTGAGTTGGCTTTTATTGCATTAATTTTGGGAGGTTGCGGTATTATTAAATAAGAAGATATGTAAATGGCTGTTCCTTTTTATAGATATTTTCCTGTTACATAGTATATAGTACCCAAGATATTAAATACTTTGTTTAAACATTTTTAACTTTCGTTAAAATAAAATTGAATTTCAAGAGAGCTTTATATGTATATGGATATTTAAAAAGTGTAAAGGGTAAACATTTTACAACTGATTACCTCAAGTTTTGCGCAGAACTTATATGTAACAGTAGCCGTTTTCCAATATAATTAAGAATTAACAGGTTACTGTATCAGTTAAATAGTTTTAAATTTTATTTTTCTTCTTACTGTAGCAATAATTACTTTTTAAATGCAAATGGCTTGGATAAAACACATGAAATTTCTTATCAAAAGCTTTACTTTTCTGAAGTCATTCTATTTATGACTACTGTATAAGAAAGTCAAAAACTTTTTTTTTTTTTTTTTTTTTTGTCTTTCTAAGTAAAATTGGTAACAACTAAATATGTTTTAAGTTTCAAAAAGTCACACCACAAATAAATTTCAAAAGTGGAACTAAAAAAAAAAGTAAAAAAAGGTTTTTTTTTAAATACTAAAGACAATTTCTATAGATTTGGTTCGCATTAAAAAGTACGAAATGAAACGAGTACATGATTTCTTGATTTCAACACTCTAAAATTGAGGTTGATCATAATATCTTTATGTTTATGCTAATTCTAAAACTTCCAAAAAATTAAAAATTAAAAATTTCAGAGAAGAAATAGGCGATATACAGCTTTGTCCCCAAATGGCTTTTACTATACCGTCTATATTTCTTCTTATCTCAATTTTAACTTAAATTTTATTGACTGCTTAAGAAAGATATTAAGATCAACTTCAATTTTTTAGTGCTGCAATCAAGAAATCATACTTATTTTTTTTAGTGCGAACCAAGCTCATAGAAATAGTCTTTAGGTTAAAAAAACTTTTTTATATTTTATTTGAACTTTTTTCATCATTTGCGTGGTTCCTCGCTTAGATCTTTTTCCATTTCTAGTCCTTAACTAGTTTCTAGCAAACTGATTGAATATATCGTGCTATTGCCGCCTAAGCGCTCAAGTGACATTGTCTGAAGTTTCTCTGAGATAAATACAGTCGAACTGGCTTATAACGAGCCCTGATTTAACTAGGACCTGGATTTAGCGACGAAATCGGAATTATTTTTTTGGTTCAGTGTTAAGTCTGTGGGAGCATAACTCGCTTTTAACGAGCAAACCCCGCTTAAAACGAGCAATATTTTTGTTATTCATAAAATTTATATTGACTTTCAGCTCTGCTTAGCATTTCTCGAAAAAATCCTTTAATATTCTGAAGTCAACTAAAATTCAGAAATGAGTCATAAATTCTGAAAACCATTGATAATGGTTCTTTTTTTTAATTTGTGGAGTAAAGAAGCATTTAGAATTTAAAATTTGTATGTATACGTGTATCCTCAAAAACAATAACACAAGGCAAAGACATTTAGACAATTTAAAGTAAATTAACCAACTTCTTTGGTACTGTACAGAGAATAAAAAGAAGAAAAGCAACTATGACGAATTTTTATGAGTTATTTCGAACTTGCTTTTTACGAGCGTTATAACGAGCAAATATTGCGGTTATTTGTGTTCATTATAAGCGAGTTCGAGTGTATTATAATTACGGATTAAAAAATCATTTTTATTAAAAAATCCGCATAATTTTAGAGGCAAAATTCAACTACCTAGCCGGTCTAGTTCTATCATGAAACGAGTTTATAATATATAATAGAGTAACAAAATCATAGAATCTTGCACGGCTCCGCTCTTTTTCGGCTAAAAGGACGAGAATTGAATCTCTTCTCAAATAAATAATAAAATTATGCATCTCTTCCCAAAGGAAAATGTAGACTACGTGCTCGGGCTTTTGTTACCAAAAACTTTTTAACCTCCGTCCGTGTTTTCTGCCGGGATAAGTTTTCAATCTGAGTGAGTAAAGCTGAATGGACAGAAATCACATAGTTTCAACTTTTATTCAGTATTTGAAAAGTTTTTGTTTTTGCAGGAGATTCAACTTCCCTTTTCCTTTTCATTTGCTGATTCAGTTGCAGTATTTGGAGTCACGTTACCATTTCTTTTTCATTTTCGACCTTAAACTGGGGCTCGCATTGAAACTTTTATGTTAAGAATTTCTATGCATGGAAATTGTCATTTTCTTTTTCTTCTCCCGTTTTTATGTTTGATGTCTCGTCTCGGGTATTACGCGTCATACAGCGTTAAGAATTTTGTCAAAGATATAATGCGATGCAATTTGTTCTAGTGGATTTACATCAATATTACGTTAAATTTATTGGTAAGATAAACTCTCTGACATTCACGTATGATATTCAAATCGAAACGCAATTTGGTTACTGTAACTAAATCGTATAAGTGCATTCAATTTAGCAAAATAGATTGGTGTATTTTATAGATCTTTGGAGGCTCTTATTTGAAAATATCCGAAGAAATGAGTATTGAAATTGTTTCGAAAATAAACCAAACCATTAAACTTGATGATTAAAGTGAAAATTCTCAATATAAATAAATCCTAAATTCTAACAAAGCACGAACTGAATTTGTGCTTTATTTACGTTGGTTTATCATTTTAATCATATTGTAGCAAAAAGCTTATTCGCTTATTTTTCATTGAACTTGATGGTAAAATATTTTACCAAAGAAAGTAAATGCCAAATTCATAAAGTGTCGGCAAAGTCAAGCATTTGCGTTCCTCATCTTAGTAATAAAAAAACTAGAAGTAATAGTAAATAAATAAATAAATAAATAAATGAATTGAGTTAATGCAAACTGACCAGATACAGCCTGAGTAAAAACTTTAAGGCCAGTAAAAAATTTTGAGAATACGGGAAAATGAAATTAAAGGGATTTTAATATTGTTGAACTATTAATTATTAATGTTCATTTGAAAGAAATAGCGGAACAGTTAAGTTTTTTAAAGTATGTTTTTACCAAAAAAATAGTAATACAATCAAAATTAGTATTTCAGCCTGAGTAACAACTTGAAGGCTACCAGTATTTCTTAAATACTAAATGTAGATATACTGTAATAAATATCGCAGCAGTTAATGTGGACCCCCCTTCAACTTGTCGTTTTTCATTAATTTTTTCGAAGTTTTGGTGCTCTTTGTGAATATGCCGAAAGGTAAGAAGTTAATTGATCGTGAAAGAGGGCAGATTGAAGCTTTTTCTTCATCGGGGATGAGTAGCCGTACTATTGAGAAAAAGAATAGGAAGATCAAAGACTGTGGACAATAATTTATTGAAATTAAAAGACAATTATGGTAAAAAAAAAAAACTCCGGGGGAAGACCCAGGGCTTTGTCCTCGTGTGATGGGAGAAGAGTTTGCATACTTATATCAACTGGGAAGTACTCAACCAGGAAACTTATTCAGGCGACAGGCTTGAATTTTTGTCGAAAAAACGATAGGGTCTGGTGGGGGAAAGTGGTCAATGGGGTAAAGTGGTCATTCGTGAAATAAATGGTTATAGCTTGGAAATAAATTTTTGAATAGATGAGAAAATTTTATTATAGAGTAGGACAGTTGGAAACTACATTTTGAATACAAAATTTTACAACTGGCAAAATTTTGTTTGGTGAAAAAAAATATTTTGCGTGAATATGAAAATTTTTAAAATCTAAACACCTCTTTTAACTTTCTAGGGAAATTTTGTTTGTTAGAATTATGAACAGATTGACTGCATAGGAAGCTTCCTACATGTCTCGAGAATTCTTACTCATTAACAGTTAGCTGAATCTCATTTAGATAATTTTTTAGAACAATTTAAGTAAGATGGGGTAAAGTGGTCAAAATATTAGGCTTATACAAATATTGTTCTTCTAAGGCCCTTTAATCGTTAAGTATAAGAAAGATATCATTTAAATTAGTAATTTCACTTAATATGTATTGTTTTTACAGTAAACGGGGTTAAATTTACGAGTATATGCATACGCATATACTCATGTAGGGACGTATATAGACGTATTCACATAAATGCACCAATAAATACGTATATGAGTATCTGCAAGTGTTTTTAATCTATACAGATATACATTCGACTATACACGTAAATACTCGCTTATACTCGTATATGTATAAACACTTATATACTCAGGTAGACACGAATATACGCGTATGCACACGAGTAGACACGTACATACAAGCATATACAAGTAAGCAGGGTGAGTTTAAATTTTTGGGCAAATTATTAAAATGTGTTAGAGGGGAGGACAAGAAGCAAGAATCATAAGGGACATATGGTCACAAACACAATGCTGACGCGCTACATGCACGCAAAGCCAGAAACTGATGGATGCAAAACAGGTCACAAATTTATTACACAAAGAAAATTTAACACAACATTTTAGGTCTCAAGAAAGTTTTAAAGTGATTGATGAAATTTGCGGCCTGCAGCTGTAATACATGTGCGTCGCAATCACAAAGCACTCTCTGTTGCAATAACGAGACTTTTGAAAAAGTTTCATCTGTCGCTGCGCCGTTGTTGCGATGCTTGTATTAGAGCTACTACAGGCCGTAACTTTTTACAACTGCTCTAAATATTTCTTAAAAACTAAAATGTTGCGTAAAATCATCTTTGTGTAACAAAATTGCGATTTGTTTGCATCCATCAGTTTCTGGCTTTGTGTGCATGTAGCGCGTAAGCAAACGTTTATAATTCTTTGCTTCTTATCCTCCCTTTTCACACTCCTTAGATTTTTGCTCAAGAGCTTTTGCTCATTCTGCAGGCACACATGTATATAAGCTTATATACTCGTGTATACATACACGTAATGGTGTATACACTTAAATGTACGTATATACGTCTATACAGGTATATAATCGTGTTTGCACGTACATACGTATATACCCGTGCTTCACAATATATATGTGAGTAGACACGTACAAACACGCACTGGATGTATCCACGAATTAATTCGTGTACACTCGTATATGTGTGTATGTACGCTTATATATGCGTGTATACTTCTACTGTACACGTATATGCTCAGGTATGCACGTATGTACTCGAGATACAAGTGCATACACGCATATGATATTTGTTTACACGCGTATATACCCGTACGTACACATGACACCTATATACTCGTGTAGACACGTATACACTCCTGTAGGTAATCACGTATACATGCTTATATACTTGTGTATACACATATATACTTGAGTAGGCACGTGCATGCATGTATCTGATGCACACATGTATCTACTCAAACATGAACGTGTTTACTAATGTTTACACGACACGTATATATTCGTGTATACACACATACGCTTGTGCATATACTTGTAATTATAAAAATAATCGTAATACACAAATATTAGGGTTGTTTATAATGGTTTTTCATCTATTTTTAACTATGACCACTTTACCCCATGCTATGACCACTTTCCCCCACCCCATGGGGTAAAGTGGTCATAAATACAAAGGGAATAGAAAGTATTATAAAACTACTTAATTCAATATTTATTTTCTTAAAACTCAATGTACTGTGTTCTTCAATAATGCAATGTAAAATAAAAACAAAAAAAGTTTAAGTGTTTAAAGAATTTATTGTATCTACGATATTATAAGTTGAAAACCTACGATTTTATGACCACTTTACCCCACCAGACCCTACATAACACAATTAGAAGGTGCGAAAGTTTTGTTTACGTGGTAAAATTGGCTAAGACACAGGTTACTGAATAGGCACAAAATAGAGCGTGTGAACTTCAGCTAAAAAGTCATAACCTGGGATAACCAATGGATACAAATATTTTTTCTGATGAAAAGAAGTGGAACTTGGATGGACTAGACAGATGGAAATACTATTGGCATGATTTACGAAGGGAAAAAGAAATTTTCTCCAAGCGCCAATTTGGTGGATGCTTTTTCATGACTTGGGGGTGCTTTTCTTACAATGGTATGGGCTCAACTGCGTTTGTTTCGGGTAAAATGAAACACAAGCATATCAAAATGTCCTCGCATGTCATCTTTTACCAAATGCTGAATTATTGCTGAAGAAAATTGTAAATATCAGCATGACAATGCAGCTATCCATTCGAGTAACAGTACACAAAATTGGTTAAAAGTCAACAATGTTGAAACTTAGAAACGGCCAGCGAAGTCACCAGATCTCAACCCAATCGAGTACTTATGGGGCGACTTAGCAAGAAGAGTTTATGCAAATGGGAGGCATTTTACTTCATCATTGGAACTGAAATCTACTATCGAAGATGAATATTATACAACAGATCCCGAACTTTGTAAAAACTAGTTTCATCTATGCAAACAAGAATATTTGAAGTAATTCTAAGAAAGGGCTCCTACACAAGATTCTAAATGCTTATATTTTTTTCTTCCTAAGCTTTTTTCTATGTTGACCTTAAAGATTTTACTCAGCTCCTTCAGGCTCAAATATTGATCTGTAGTATTTTCTGGTGATAAAATAATTACAAATGATTGTTTTGTCGTTTTTTGCTTGTATTTAGGATTATAATTATCACTCAAATTATGTTTTAATCCTCAGTTAAAGACATGTCTAATTTCTCAAAAAAAAATACTGACCTTGAAGTTTTTACCCAGACTGTAATGCTTGATTTTTACACTATATTTTATAGTGAAAATGTTTTTCCTCTATCGTAGCACTTCATAAAGTATAAAGATTAGAGAAAACTAAATCATCGCATATTTAACACCAAGTAAAAGACAGTTCTGAAAGAATTTTTCAGAAAACTAATAATGCACGTTCGCATCAAACGTTCATTATTAAAAAACTAAAACATGATATTTAAGTAATTTATTTCTTTGCAAACAATGAGTGTATCCTTAACCATGATGTAAAGTATTCCTATAATCACACGTTTTATGTTTATTTAAAAAACTATTTCCGAGTTCCGAGTTCGAAAAAAAAGTTTTAAATTACGCAG
The DNA here is from genome assembly GCF_026930045.1 of Uloborus diversus. Taxonomy (NCBI): domain Eukaryota; kingdom Metazoa; phylum Arthropoda; class Arachnida; order Araneae; family Uloboridae; genus Uloborus; species Uloborus diversus. The sequence goes on along the minus strand of NC_072739.1, from coordinate 111,987,423 downwards.
CTTTTTCTCGAAAACATCTTGCTTTTCTCAGAAAATAGAGGAAAAGTGAAAAATGAAAAATTCTCCACCAAAGTTGCGAATTGCTTAAAAATTTATTAACCCTTCACTAAAAAGCAGCCTGAAGTAAAATCACTATCTTTACTTCAATAAAGAGTATGATTTATGCCCAAAATTTTGAAAACATCTGGAGAATATCGGAGTCTAAATCTTATTACACGTCTGTAAGTTGAGTTTAGGAAAATCATAAACTGAAACCACAGCGAAAGTGATGAAGTTTAAAACCGAAGCTTTCTCCCAAAATTTGGAAATTTTCCAATTATTTTCCTCACACAATTTCTGCAATTAAGAAATTTTTGTTTAAAAAAACTACAATTTAATATTGAAATGTGGTTTATTATTTATAATGACTTTTCGAATTAATGTTATGTTATTTATTGAGTAAAATTGAAAATGTTATGACTTTTCCTTTTTTTTTTTTTGTTTGATTCTTGTTGTTTTTAAAATAAAGTTAAATTAATCCATTAACCAACGTTTTGATGCAGAAGAATTGCAAATTATTGCAAACACATGATTCGGTGTTACAAGGAACACCTTTTTCAATGCAAAGAAGTATGAGCTTTTGGATGAAAACTCATCCAAAGAAAGCAAGACGGTGAAGCAGGAGACAGTACAAATACCAAAAATGGAAGTTAACAAAATAAATAAGATAAAATGACACATAAAGCCGAAATTTGTTAATTTCCATTTTTTGATATTTATACTATCTCCTGTTCCACCGTGTTGTTTTCCTCGGATGCCTTTTCATCCAAAAGCTCACACTTTTTTTGCATTGAAATAGGTGTCTCGTGCAACACCGAAAAACCTGTCTGCAATAATTTGCAATTTTTGTGCATCAAAACGTTGGTTAACTGATTCATTTAATTTTCAAGAACAAAGGCATTTATTCATTATTAGTAAAGTGTTTCATTCCTGTAAGAAAATGACTTTGTGGCACTCTTTTTTTTATTACAACACTTAGTTTTGCTTATTTTTGTCTTAATTTTACACTGTCAAATTCCGAATTGTCACACATTATTTCCTGGTAACGTTCCCGGTTTTTACTGCTTCCAACCAGTTTCCAGTGAAAAACAAGTCTCTTTACTAAAATTTTTCTGAGTCGCTACAAGTTGAATGAACGCAGGCTTCTCACAGGTGTGAAAAGTATTTTTAACTACCAGGGTGCAGATATATTTGTCTTGTTTATAACGTGTTTCGTTTACAGTTATGTTACGTCCTTACCAGGTTGACTGAGTCTCAAAAGAGTACATAATGTAGGCTCTGGATACTGTAGCTTCACAAGAAATGCATTTAAATGAGCTGTTTGGTAATTGCATGCAATTCTGTTCCAGCTTTGGCTATATTTGTCAAAATGTACTGGGAGCCTTCCTGCTAAATAAGTCGGTGCCAAGCTATTGCTGTAAGCATATCTGCATTTTCTTGGAAATTTCCTGAATTATTCTAGGGACGTGATAGGCTTCTATTGGGAAGGTTTTAGAATTTTCCAAGAAGATTCCACGTTAATTTCTGGAAAGTTACTGATTTCTAGAAGGAAACTTTCCTGTTTTTTCTCAGTTATGTTGCTCTTAGAAATTAGACACACTAAATGCCCAATATTTTCCAGGAACATTCATGTTTTTTTTTTTTTTTACATTGTACTAAAAAGTTCCGATAATGACAGAATGTTTACTTTTTAAACAAAGTTCAGTTTAACATTTGCTTTGTTGTGAAATCGAACATAAGATAAATAACAATAATTTTCAATTTTTGTGAGTTAGAAAATTGCTTCATTTCTATGGGGTATGATAACTACCCCATACGTAATGAATATTAACTTATTTTTTGCATAAGCAAATAAATAAGTTAATATGCGAGAAAAAATAAATTGGACACTCATCTGATTTTCAGAAAGAAAAAAAAATATTTTAAAATTTACTTTAGGACATAATGATGTTTTTTTTTTTTTTTTGAGAAAAAGAACTGAGTAAAATAAGTTCATAAGCTTTTTTTTTTTTCTCCACAACTTTTGTTTTTTTCAAACGAACTTTCAAAAACAAACTGCTCAAAAAAGATACCCACTTTCCTTAACCAACCCTATAAAATTTATCACCAGTTTAGAGTTTTTCCCTGCGTCAATGATCGAAAATTTAATTGAATACCAATCGAAGTCGATTCCTTATAAGACGAAGTAGTAATCTTTTCTCCAAATTATTTAGTAGGGGAATGTGGGGCAAAGTGAAATAGTTAAGGAAACTTGCTTTTTTCAAAATGAATAAATTGAAAATGTGTTCTGAAAATTACGATACACAAAGAAAGAACAATATATTTTACAATAAAACTTGCACTGAAACGTTATTTTTAATTTTTGTCAACAAGTTTGCGCCTCTCAATAAAAAGATGGACATTTTCACTTTTTTTTTATCATAGAGCAAAGTGAAAAATCACATGTTTTTCTAATGAAATATTTTATTTTCGATCATTGAAGCTACGAGTAAACGAGTAAATAAAAGAAAGAATGAATAATTGAAAACGAAAGAAAACAATAAACGAATGCATAAGCAAATAAATAAGTTAATATGCGAGAAAAAATAAATTTTGAATAAAATAGGAAAAAAATAAGAAAATAAGTGAATGAATGAATGAATATATATATATATATATATATATATATATATATATATATATATATATATATATATATATATATATATGAATAAACAATCTAACACTTTCTCAAGGGGAGGGACCTTCCCTGTTGGTCCCTGACCTTTTTTCTTGTGTTTTGCATCTTCGATTTATTTAGATTGTTTATTCATGAATATGTTTGTACTGTTTTTGTTTCTAGCAGCTTTGCGCTGACATTACAGTACATTTTAGTATTTATTCTTTCATTTTTTCAATGTCTTTGAATTTTTATTTAAAATATGTATCTCATGTTGTATATATATATATATATATATATATATATATATATATATATATATATATATATATATATATATATATATATATATATGTATATATATATATATATATGGGTATTACTACTTACAGGAATGTAAACGAACTAATTAATAAATGAATACGTAAGTAATTTGTGTATGTAAATAAAATGAACAATTTCACTTTAACCTGCATGCACTTGACTATCTGAAAAATGCATTTAAAATACAAATAAGCTTAATATTAAGCGAATAAATACTGCACTGAGTATTAGTAGTTCTTAATTAATGGTACAAATGTTAATAAAATGAGCTTTATCATTCAACAACACCAAAAATGAATTTTGACTTACAACAAATATATAACAATATGAGTATCATTTTTTGGAAATTGCTTTTATTGAGCAATCACGATTGCTTATTGTTCTCATTTGACATTTTTTTATGTTCCGTTCCTTTTTCAGCTTGGACCAGGGCCACTGCAGCACCACCGCCCGCGGTCCTCCAGGCGCGGCTGTCCCCCGGTCTTGAGTTATCCACTTCTCCTGGTCGGAGGCGTCCATATACTACGCACACACGCATACACACACGCCTACACACTCATGCTTGCGCACAGACACAAACACATATGCCTACATACACACACACCCACACACACGAACGCCTACACAAATACACGCGCGTATACACACAGCACTGCATACACAACACGCACACATATGCATACATACACACATACGCGCACCCACACACATGCGCCTACACAAACACACACGCGCATTCGTACGCACACACGCTCGTGATTGCGAAAAACATAATTTGAATTCAAGATGCCAAAAATTCAAATTAATATTTTTTTTTTTTTTTGTAATATTCTTTCGTTTTCCGAGTTAACTAGAATAAAATGCACGTGTTACTACATAGTTAGATTTTTTCTAGATAGGTGGCGCTAAAAGCAGTACATATTTCATCGTTTCACTTTGTCCAGCTATTTCACTTTGCCTCACATTCCCCTACTATTATTTGTCACTTAAACCTTGTAATAGGAAGATATGGCATTTAAATATGTATTTTGAATTTCGGACACGAATTTATTTCCGTAAATGAAGCCACTGAATTATTTGAAAGGTTCTATTACGAATTTTTAATGGAAGCAACATGCAACTTCGCTTCAAGATAACGAAAATTTCCACTTATTTCAGACCAAGTTTCAACTCAAATGTGTGTCATTATCAAATTGTTTTTTTCTGAAACAACACAATTTGAAACAACTTCAGTAAATAATTGAGCTTTCAATCGATTCAATCCTTGGATGTATTTGCTTGTAAAATTTTGCTTTCGTGCAATCATTTTATTTTATGAACAGTTACCAAGGGAATCTAATAAAACTGAAGTATTCAAATATAATTAAAAAAGACGCTTCTATATAAACAAGAAAGTTGGGAATTTGCAAATCCAAGTGGTATAGTTGAAGAACGATCAGCAGCTGTATCGACAATTTATTTTAAAGCTTAAGACTATTAATTTTTTTGTTTACAATGGAAGCGAATGCTATGTAAAAAAATCGTTTCAAACTGATTGCGTGTGTGAATGAATATATACAGTGGAACCTCGATAGGTCGACACCCCTAGGGAACATGAAAAAATGTCGACCTAAGCGAACATCAATTTACTGAGGTTCCATTAGTATTTTAATTCCTAAAGAGTTTCTGTATCATTTACTTACTATAATTTTTATATTCACATTATGAAAATTAATTCCAGTAAATGAATTTTCTTTTCGTTTTATTTTTTGAAAAGTACATAATAAAATTTCTAATTTTTTTTCAATACCTCACGAGGAAGAAATTCATAATTTTTGAAAAGAGGTGAAAAGGCTTCATGTAATTTTAAAGATTAAAAAATCCTGCTCACAACATGTGAGCAGAATGGGCAAAACATGTCACGGGGCCTTCTTTCTCTAGAGGATTTCCATGAGTACATTTATCCTATCCTTTTCTAGTCTTTTAGAATTACACTAATAGCACAGAGTGAGGTGGCTGACTCCGCGGATAAAGGATGGAATTCTCTAAAAGAGCTTTTCAGAAAAGGATTGGCTGACCGAGAAGTAGAATAGAGAAGAGGTCAATATGAAAGAATGTTGGTAGCAAAATTGGACTAGAATAGCAATTCGATGTGGACGTCTTGGGGTTTTTGTAAATGTTAGTCAGGTTAGAGAGGCTTTCGCTTATTGAAATTAGCATTGGGTCAACCATAAGAAAAGTAAATGTCGAGTTACTGGGGTAGTCGAGCTATCAGCGTGTCGAGTTACCGAAGTTTAACAGTATATATATATATAGAGAGAGAGATGTGTGTTTGTATGTGTGTTACTGTAAAAGTCTTGGTTCTTCTTCTGGTAAATTTTAATTCTGGTAAATGTCGAAATTATCCGGTCAATCTCTAAATTCTGATCTTTTACGATAATATAAAAATATAAAAACACGTAAACATAACTTCGCACGCAATTTAATTTTACTCTGCACATGCTTTTTTATACATTTTAAGTAATGAAAAATAAACAAATGCAATAGTTTTTTTTTTTTTCAAAAGCATGTTTGCATACTAATAAAAAAAAGGACAACTGCAGATACTCTCTAATGCTTTGGAAAATGTAATATTTCAAAATCCATTTGATATTAGAAAATCATTTGGAAATATGCGTGGTCATTTGACCGACATTTTTTATGCTTTTTTATCGTTCATGAAACTCTTTTAAAAAAATTGAAAAGAAAAGCTCAGGAAGATGAACGAACTTCTTTACTTCACAATTTTTTTTTTTTATCTTGCCTGTGGGAAGAGATTTTGAATTTGATTCCATGTCTAGTCAAAGAATTAACGTCGTAAGAAATTCTATTAAAAAACGTCTTATTCTTTTGCTAAACCATTAAAATTGAATTCCTGGAGATCTCGAATTTAATCTCTCATTCACCACTTTTTAAAACTTCTTCCCAAATTCTAAGTTAAACAGCGTTTTGGTTTTAGTTTTTCTAAAACAAATGCTTTTTCTAGCCTAGAAATTTAAGAAAAAAAGGAGCAATTTATTCTTTTTATGGTATAATTCTATTATAGGATTTTCTATTTTAGTGTAATTTTCTGTTCAAGCACAAAAGATTTTTCATTTTAACGATAAATTTGTAGATGGTAGCTTTACATGCGCAGTAAAATCTCGAATATTCGATTTTTTTTAAAACTGGAGCCTCGATTAACCATTTAATTAAATTGTATTTTAAAGGTGTCTATAAACAACGTCAAACTTCTTTTTCAACATATTTCATCTCCTCTTTTTTTTTGTCGCTAGTGTTTCACTTATTTTCACCCCCTCCTCTCGCCTTGTCACGTGCCACGATATATTGCACGACCATATTGTTATAAGAAATGTTTTTTATTTCAAACAACATGTGTTACCTCCTCCCTCCTGCTTGTTACAAACTGTCACAATGGGGGTGTTTCCTTCAATCAAAAGTGCTACCTTTAATCACCAAAACTGATTAAAAAAGCAAAAAAAAAAAAAACATAGAATCGGAAAAAACATTATTTTTATAACAGTTATGTATTATTTAGTTTCCTTAAATGTCCGATTTTAGAAAAAAAAGCGTGGTTTTTATAAGGTCATAAGAGATGCACTTAGGCGCGCTACTCCATAGGCGCACTAAATGTTTACTCTTTGCTGTCACCCGCGTTGCCAGCGCATGATAATAAAGAAGCGAATGAAATATTTCGCGTTACGCTTGCTATCAACTGTGTTGCTAGTACATACGAGTAAAGAAGCGAATTAAATATTGCTGTACGCTAATGGCATCAGTGAATAGCATTTCATCGCTTGTGATGTCATGCGAAGAAGCGTAAAAAATGAAATTGAATCTGCGTACCGATGAAAATAAAGGTTAAATATTATTAAACTTTGTCAAATTACTTAAAAAATGGTTAAATCCTGTGTTTCTAAGCATGTTTTTTCAGAAAAAAAATATTTTTAAAATTTGAGAAACGACCCAATTTCCGGAACTCCTCTCCTTTCATGGCTTGACATCATTTCGCGGGATGAGTACTACAACATTTTTTTTAAAATTACGTCTTGCAATAGTTAAAGGTAGAGACCCTACATGTACCAGGCCGAACTGTCCGCCATTTTGGATCAAAAGTCGGAGAAATATTACCATTTCGCTTCCTTTCAGCTTCATTTTAATGTTAGCGTAATGCATTCGTTTTTGTCTAAAATTGACATTAGAACAACTAGTGTCATATTTTGAAAAAACAAACAAACCAACAAAACATTAAGAAATTGAAACATTTCAATTGGTGAAATATTACATATATTATTATTCGGTTATTTGCATAATTAATTAACTTGCTAATTAATTATGAAACTAGTACTACTTTACACTACTAATGCTCTTAGTAGTATTAGTGCAACTATTTATTTTTATGTGCTAATACTATATACTTGAATTTCCAATAAAGTGAATTAGTCCTATTTTTGGCAGCATTACATTTTTGGATCTTAGCAATTAATTTATCATCTGATTTAAAAATTTAGCAGTTGTATTTAAAAAAAGCATATTTCTTCAAACTAAATTACTCCATAGCAATAAAAATAGTACCGAGAATTTACATAACAATATTTACTGCTTTCGCACTGCCGAGTTTTAGCTTCGGATTTCCAGCAAATCGTCAATAAAATTGATTTTTTATCTTGGGTTATTAATTTTAAAATTTAAAGAAACAAAATCCTTTCTGTGTACTATTAGCACAATACACCGCCTCACATTCACTTATTTTTATGATCTTAACATTGTTTCTTGCGTCTTTTAATAACTCACCCGATGGCAAGGGCTCAAGAACAGACGGTCGATTTGATCCAAAATGGCGGATGCGTCAGCACTTTAGTTATAGGGGCCTTAGTTAAAGGGGAATAACTGTTTGCTCTTCTGAGCACTTTTAACTCAGTACAAAAATGAAGAATCTTCAGGTGAGGAGAGCGTCGAGTACTAAAACAAGATAACTACGAATTTGGCACAATAGAACGTTTCAATTTTTTTGCAAATTTATATTTGAAAGAAGACATAAATGCTTATAACAAAGTAAAATTTAGAAATGGTAGTTTAAAAACATTTAAATACAATCTTCATAGTCTCTTAAAATCGTGGAAGAATACTAATTTGTTGAGTTTTTGTCGAATCAGTATGAAAAAAAAAACCGAATTCTTGTTACCTATTTGTAATACTCACCCTATGATTTATGGACGACCGCTTTGTTGCAAAGTAAGCCATGTCACTTCAAGTTCACCAGTTGCAGCCATTTCTGCTGCAGGAACCAAAAATTATTCTTCCATTTTTATCTCTTCTTTCTTTTCAGATACTCTAGTATATTTTTGGGACACCAAACAATCCAAAATGTACAATCCAAAATGTTAAAATGCCATTAAATTTGAACTTGATTGAATGTGAAAGTTAAGTATTGTTTTACATCAAGTATAGCCGAGCTTGCTTACAATGAGTGAAAAAGATCGTGATTTTTGCTCATTATATCTGAGTGTTCGTAAAAAACAGAGTTGTGAAAAAAAAAAGAAAAATAATTGAATTTTGACATCTTGAATTCAAATTATGTTTTTCGCAATCACGAGTGTGTGTGTATGTAGGCGTACGTGTTTGTGTGTGGGGGGGAAGTGTGTACGTTTGTTTGTGTGTGAGGGGTATGTGTATGTGTGTTTAGGCATGTGTGGGTAGTGGTGTGTTTGTGTGTGTGTGGGTAGTTGTGTGTTTGTGTGTGGGTGGGGGGGTTGTTTATGTGTGGGTAGTTGTGTGTATGTATGTATGTGTTTGGTGGTGTGTGTGTATGTGTGTGCGTATGTGTGTGTGTGTAGGTTTGTGTATGTATGCGTGTGTGTATGTAGGATATGGACGCAACCTGGAGACGGTTTTCGCTAGAGGAGCAGCATCGTGAGGCGGCCAGTCGACGGTGGTGCTGCAGAGGGTGCTGGTGGGAAAATAAGATCATAGGACATCAAAACAGTCAAATGAAAGCAATAAGCGATCGCGATTGCTCAAAAAAAAAAAAAAAACCATGAAAGTTCATACATACACTGGACCCTTCATTTTTAGAGAATATTTAACTCACGATGCAGTTTATATTGTTAATAATTAGATTTAGTAACAACTTCCTGTTGAATCAACTCCATTGTTGTTTAACTCATTATTTAATAATTCACCTTTTAATTCATTATTTCACTTATTTTCCAATTCATTCACTATTTTATTCACTCATGTTTTAATTAATAAATTAATTAGTTTAACATTGACATACACAAATTATAGTTTTTAAATGCTTCTCTACTACAGAAGTAAAAAAAAAAGAAAGAAAATTTGCCATCTTCATTCGGTTTAATGACTTCTGACTCTCTATGTTGAATGTCAAATAGAAAGTAAATAAATCTCAACAATATTGTTCGTTTAAAGCGAGGTTTGATCGTTAGAAACGAGTTACGACACCATAGAATTAATATTGCACCAACCAAATGTTTTTGAAACATATATGTAACAGTCACTAACTAAATTTAAGTAAAATGACACAGTCAAAATTTTGCAGGGTAACGTAATTGGTAATAACTGAATTATGAAAATTTTTAATTCTCTTTCACTTTTTAACCCCACACACAAAGGAAGGGGGTTATAAGTTTGACGTATCTCTGTATCTGTATCTGTGTGTCTGTCTGTGGCACTCTAGTGCCTAATTGGATGGACCGATTTCGAAAAAAAAAAAATGTTCGAAAGGAGAGTTGATCGAGAATGTTCTTAGCTAGGTTGCATCTTTGGATGACATTAATTAACGAAGATATCAATTAAAAAAAACATAAAATGTTTTTCGCGATTTTTGCAATGAAAACAAAGTTAACAATTTTAAAATTTAACGCCAAATTAAAGAGATTTTTTTCCGCGCCTGATAGAATGTGTTTGGAAATTCCATGTTTCATAGAGTTCGAATTATAACGTTTTTTTAAAGCAGATTTTAATAACGGCTAAGCCTTTATTCACGCGATTGATAACCGAATTCATTGTTGGCCGACAAGGAAATAAAAAGCAATGATTTAAAAGTTTTATCTGTTGCCAGTTTCTATTTCACAGCAAATGAAATACTTGACATTAATTTTTAATAATATAAGGCTTTTAAAAGAATTTTCAATTTTCCTCCTTCATTTTACATTTGCGACACAGTCGGGGCTTTTTAAAATTTTTAATTTTATCGTTGTTTATTTTCCCTCTTTCATGATTAAAATTTATAGGGAAACATTACACAAAATATGTACAGAAAAATGACTTTGTTCTCATTTGTATTTAAATATGATTCAGTACATAAGGAATGTGAAGATTTGTTAACAAAACGCTTTAAACGTTTTCTCAAGCCACAGTAAAAAAGGCGCTATATATGCTAACAATAACATTATGCTCACAATCAAAATGTGCTTATGGAAATATTTTTAACTATGTTAAATAATCCTCCTTTGCAATCACCTATTTATCAAAGATATTTTATTAAAATTCATATAAACCATTGTATCCTGAAGAAGTAATAAGTTAAAAATTGGTTTCAGGTACAAGAGATTTAATTTTCTTATTTGACTTCCAACAACACGAGGAATAATTTAAGGCACCACACATCAACCCAACAAATGTTCACAACGCTACTTTTGCTACGAAACTTCACTGGTTCTGAAAATTTGGCATAAAAATATGGGAAATCTAAAGACCAAAACACATATCATGCCTCAGGAAAGGAAAGAAGAATCATAAATTGAAACTTACAGAAACTTTTTCGCCACTTGAAAGCAAGACAAACTCGTAAAACTGAAGATAGCTCCCAGTTCAGCAATATATTTAGAAATCAGAAAGATGAAATGTTTCTGGGCTTCACGCGATGATATGCCTGAGCTTACCACTTTATCTCAATACAAGAACATGTGTTATAAGCAGTGAAACTGAGTGTTTGTTTTCTGTATAAAATAAGGTTTAGTCTCAAATATTTTCTAGCATTTTCAATAAAAAATCTTTCTTCTAGGATATGAAGGTATGATGTATGCTATAAGAAGGCAGAAGGGAAAAAAGTATGCTATTGGTGCCCAAAGCAAAAATGTATTATGAGGGAACTAAAAACAAGATTTGTTCATTCGCACCCCGAACTTAATTTTTTGGAAGGGTGGAAATTCTCAATTTACGGATGTGCCACTAAATTTTGCAAAATCTTGATAATTCTGCCGAATGGAAATCCAAATTTCGACGAATGATGATAGTTTTGCCGAATGGAACGCCAAATTTCGCCGAATATTACTTTTACCGAATAAAACTCGCTAGTTTTGCCGAAAGATGATGATTTTTCCGAATCGTCAGACTAAAATTGCCGAATAAGGAAAAATTTTGGGAGGTCACAGCGACCTCTCGTGGCCTCCCTTCGGGCGACCCTGGATTTGCTCACCGTTCAATGGCTTTCGTGAATCCAGTAAAAATGCTTCATCATAACAAATGTAAAAGCAGTTATGCTCATTATTACATACATAAGCATAAGTATACATGCGTATATTATTAAATTAAGCAGGCATCCGCACAGTGATTAAATCACATAAAAATAAATAAACTTATGGAGTCTCTCCATACAGTATTTATTTTTTAATTACTCTCTCTCTCTCACATGAATCAAGATAAAGGGACCTGAAATCCCATAATCTAATACAAATTCGAAGAATATATACACACACACACATAAATGCGTGCACGTGTATATATCGCCCTCGGGGAAAAAAGAGACACAATTCAAAATTTAGAAAAACATACTAACTATTGATTTAAAATTTAAATTAATCGTTCTTTTTCACCACAAAACTCGCACAGAGTTAGCTTACATAGCAGGAGCGTGGAGGCGTTTAAACGATATAATCAATTGTGACACACCATTAAAATTTCATAATTTAGACGAAACATTTTCAAACTGTAAGTTTGCATTATTGATTTAAACAACAAAAAGAAGTTCCGTCTAGAACTAAACGAGACTGCTTTCCCGTATACCCATACTACTCTCTAGTACCTGATCAATATTCTCAAAAATAGCTAAAATCACAAATTGTTTCAAACATATTTTTTTAATATTTTAAGCTGATTTCTAGGAATAAAATATTTCTCACTCATCTAAAAAATTAGATGCGTAAAAAAAGATAAATAAATAAACGAACAAATAAAATAGCAGCACCTTTTAAACAAAGCAGCTAATACTCTTTTTTCCATTAAAAAAAATTCTCTAACAGCTTTCTAAACGAAAAAATAATAATTAAAACTAATAAGTTCATTAAAATAAATACATCATATCAAAAAAAAAGAAAAATAAAAGAAATCGTTTCTTTTTTCCCTGTTTCCAAAAATAATTTTTTAAATGAATTAATGCTCTTACCAAAGTAAATAAAAACAATAAAATGTCAACTTGAAGAAATAATTTTCATTGTCAAAAAAAAAAAAAAAAAAATCGTCTGCGCATATCTTTATGTAGAAACATAAATCACTTCGAGTTTATACGCCGAAAACTGAATACCTAAATTAGAACTTTATCGTGAAAATATAAACAAGTCATATTAACAATAACTATTTAACACTTAAAACCACAGCTGCGAAGTTGGAGTCGGAGTCAATCTCGTTTTGGTATAAAAGTGTCGGAGTCGAGTATCCAAGGATCGGAGTCAGTCATTTGTCCTCTGTGTATAAATTTTTGCCAAAACTACGAAGTCAGAATCGAAGTCGGGGAGTCGGAGTCCGACTGATTGTCGGGCACAGGAGCCAGAGTCGGAGTCAGGTGCCCCTAAATTCTCGGAGTCGGAGTCTGGAGTTTGTCGTCAAGAACTATTTCCAACAAAATTTGTTTAAAGTAAATCCGCCTGTAAGTACGGAATCTACATTGATTTTCAGTTTCCCCGTAGGCGTTAATGTTAAGGGAATTGAACTGTTCAAAATTGAACAGAAAATTGTTCAAGTCAAAAAGATATTTTATATACAAATTTTTCATCAACAGCTTTTTCCTACAAAGTTTGTTTGAAGCTAATTCCCCTCACAGTTCGGAATTGCCTTGAATTTCCCCGTAGGAAAAAAATGAACTATAGGAATGAGGTGTCCTCGCCGAAATCTTTCGAACAAAAAAAAATTGTTCGAATCGGACTATTCACTCAAAAGTTATTAGGGGGGGGGGGCAGACAGACAGACAGGCCGACAGACCGACGGACAGACATTTTTCCCCATCTCAATACCCTATACTTTCCAATTTTTAATTTTTCGATATTTATTTAATTAGTTTTTTTATTTTTGCCTTTTTTTATGTTTTTTGTAGTATTTTCAAGATGCATTAAGCCTTCTTTCATGTTTTTTCGTGTTTCTCTGACTTTTACTGGGAAAGTAGGCTAAAAACTAACCATTAAACATCACATCATAATATTTTTGTGCGTATTGTAATATCTGATACTAAATCACACTAAATCTACTGCAAACGGAACTTATATACTGCTATCTGTCGATACCACTTTCATCAACGCATCCCCCACGACAACTTACACAGCGCCCGGTATATACATATATATAAAGGAGGGGTGCCTACTAAACTCCCTTCCCACCATCTAAACTTGGGAACGGCTGCTGCTTTATAAAAGTGGTGTCTAGGTATAATAATGCAGCCCTGTGCTACTGAATACAACCACTCATGGCGTCACCTTGTGGGAACTGTAGAGTTAGAACTATTATCTCAAAAACAGTTCGAGATAGGATAAAAAAAATTACAAAGCTGTAACAACATCGTCGATTTAGAAGAAAAGGATACCTTGTTGCTTTTTTTTTCTATCATCATTTTGGTACGTGAGTGTAGGAAAACCCGAAAAATCAACTGCGTGTTTTAACTGTTCTATTATTTGCCTTAATAACCACAAGGTGTCTTTTCATACTAATAAATCGACGATGCTCTGCAACTTTTTATATATTTTTTTATTCTGCATCTCAATCCGTTTTCGAGATAGAAATTCCAACTCCGTAAGTTCCTTCTGCTAGGTGGCGCCGTAGGCGGATTTTTTCAATAGCTCATGAACACATTACTAGACACCACTTTTATAAATATAACAGCATCTGTATTATATATATCATATATATGTTTGTTTGTACGTGTTACCTTGAAAGATCGCAATTGGCGATTGACGACTTTTACCGCTGATTCACCTGAAGTATACCATCTGTTGCCGATATTCAACGGCTTATTTCGACACATACCAGATTTCGGACAGTGACACACACATACACACACACACACACACACACACACACACACATATATATATATATATATATATATATATATATATAGAGAGAGAGAGAGAGAGAGAGAGAGAGAGAAAGCTACACACATACAACTTTCAAAGCAAAAAGAAAAGAAAAACAGTTTCTTCTACGTTAAAGTCTCACTCTAATGCGGTTGGAATTAACCATTAGGTTGGTTAAACAGAAAACTTACACAGAAGAGAAGATCGATTTAAACAGAAATACGTGGAGACAAAATTCTATTAATAAAAAGCCCAAGTCTTAAAAAATCATCAAAATTTCATTTCTAGAAATCTCATCTAAGATTAAGAGTTTTAATCTTCTATCTAACTATTTAAGATAAAACCTCTTTTAAAACTTTCAATTATGCAGCTTTTATTCCTGTTTCTGCTCTTGAATAAATGTCTTTTACAGTTGAAATTGAAAAGTTCTTCTTGAATGGACTTTTTTATTTTATTTTGGAGTTGGGAATCTTTTTGCCCGCTTTCGTGTGTCCATTAGCTTTTCGAGCGAAAACCAAGTAAAGCTTCGCGGATTTTTGCAACTAAAGAGCTTTTTAAATTGAAGCCTTAAGAAAAGAAAAACATTTTCTAAAAAGATATTATCTCCTTTTTCTTCTTTTTTTTTAATAGAATACAAGTGCGAAAAGTGCATTCATATCATATGTATCGGAAATAATATTAGTGGTGCATTTATATTTTGCGTGTTATTTTAATATTATTCTTATCGTATATTTCATTTCAAAATTCAGACATTTCAGTTTTCACTTACGTGTTATTTTAATGTTATTCTTATCGTATATTTTCATTGCATTCTATATTCATTTGTAAAATCTAGATCAGAATTACAAATGTCAGGATTTGTAAAATCCAGACATTTCAATTTTCACACTTTCACTTGTGTGTTATTTTAATATTATTCTTATCGTCGTAAAATTTAGACAATTCAGTTTTCATATCTTAACTTGTGTGTCAATTTAATTCTTAACGAAGGCTAAAAAAATGCCCTTATCACTTGTTCTCAGGATTAATGACTTGTGTGTTATTTTATATTATTCTTATCGCAAATTTCATTTCAAAATGCAGATCTTTCAGTTTCGCACGTACACTAGTGTGTCATTTCAATATTATTCTTATCGTATATTTTCGTCGCATCTTATATTCATTTGTAAATTTCAGACATTTTAGTTTTCACTCGTTCACTTGGGTGTTATTTTAATATTATTCTTAACGCATATTTCATTTCAAAATTCAGATATTTCAGTTTTATCGTGTTCATTTATGTGTTATTTTAATAGTATTCTTGTCGTTGTAAAATTCAAACATTTCAGTTTTCACACGTTAACTTGTGTGTCAATTTAATAGTATTATTTTTAACGTAGGCTAAGAAAATGCCGTCATCACTTGTTCTCAGGATTTATGACTTGTGTGTTATTTTAATATTATTCTTATCGCATATTTTTCATTTCAAAGTGCAGACATTTCAGTTTCGCACGTAGACTTGTGTGTTATTTTAATATTATGCTCATCGTATATTTTCGCCGCATCGTGTATTCATTCGTAAAATTCAGACATTTAAATTTTCACACGTTCACTTGTGTGTTATTTTAGTATTATTCTTATCGTATAGGCTATTCAAAAAATCAAAATCAGACATTACAGTTTTCACACTTCACTTATGCGTTATTTTAGTATTATTCTTATCGTATATATATATATATATATATATATATATATATATATATATATATATATATATAGATACACTTCTAAATTCAGATATATCAGTTTTGACCTATTCACTTAAGTGGGTTATTTTAATATTATTCTTATCGTATATTTTCGTCGCATTGTATATTCATTCGTAAAATTCAGACATTTCTGCTTTTTTTTTACGTTCCCTTGTGTGTTATTTTAATATTATTCTTGTCGTATATTTCATTTCAAAATTTAGACATTTCAGTTTTTATACAACCACTTTGTGTTATTTTAAAATTATTCTTATCGTATATTTTCATCGTATCGTATATTCAATCGTAAAATCCAGACATTTCAGTTTTCACACTTTCACTTGTGTGCTATTTTACTATTATTCTGATCGTACATTTCATTTCGAAATTCAGGCACTTCAGTTTTCATTTGTTCACTGATGTGTTATTTTAATATTATTCCTATCGAATATTTATTCGTAAAATTCAAACAGTTCAGTAGGCTAAAAAAAGGCCGTCATAACTTGTTCTCAGGATTTATGACTCATCACTGACTTCCAGTTGACTTCCGGATGTTAAATTAATTTTTCCAAAAAATACCAGGTTCTGCAGAAAGTCAATAAAATTTTATGGATCACAAAAACACTGCTTGCTTTAAGCGGGCTTAGCTTCTTAAAATCTAGTTATGCTCCATGGACTTAACATTTTACTAACCAGATCTTTCTGATTTCCTCGTTAAATCTGGGTTCTCGTCAAAACGAACCTCGTTATAAATGAGTTCAATCGAAGAAATTTTTCAATGTTTAAATATTTCCTCTACATAAAGAAAAAAATTCGCGTTGAATCACTAATAATTGTCAACTTTTTGTGTCGAAATTTCCTGTAAGTTGCATTAAATTACGACGCTAAATAGGTTTTACCAACATCGTTTGACGTGCCAAATCATTCGTTATGAATTAAGAGCCATTATTTTGAAATTCAGACAAAAAACGGAACTTTTGGCAGTGACCATTTTTGATTTTCCTAAATTTTTTATATCTCAAAGTAGGCCATAAGAAGTAAACATTCTGAAATTTTTAGCTTTCCAAAAAAATTTTTTCGCTCGTTAAAAATTCCCAAAGTTTGACGTTTTGCAGCGCTTCTTAGAAAAGTCGCATTTCAGTGCGCTTTAGCTCTTTACAGAAACACCACCCCACGGTTATGTTTATATTTATTGGTTGTACTGTATCTAGTGATGACGACTTCATAGTTATTTTGGTTGGGGGTTGTTGCTTTCTTCAGATAAGGGGTCGCAAAGTATGGATTTTATCCGTTTTCGCGCAAGTTGAATCTGCGTTATTTCCCCCAAAAAGCCACCCCCCCCCCCCCGAAAAAAAAGTAACATATACTGAAAGTTTATACTATGAAGAGAGTAAATGACACAAAATTTGTTTAAGGTTTAATTTTTTTTAGGAGAAAAATGCCCTGATATTTTTCAAATTATCAAAAATTGTGCTTTTTTGATCACAATTAACTCAAAACAGCATCACTAGGAAAAAAAACCTTTTATATATTATGGTACCTGGCTATGTGTAAAACATCATGAAAAAGAAAGCAGCATGGGATCTCTTCTTGTTTTCCAGAAAATATTTTTTTTTTGTAGCTCATTTTATGCGTTTTCTCGTACGTAAAACGTGTGTCCAGTATGCAGATTAGATCTTCTAAAACTTTAAGGATGTAGTAAGAATGTATATATGTGTGTATAGAGAAAGAAAAAGACTAGTAATACTTTATTTTTCTGATTTTTACAAATTGATGTTATTTTAATTGCAGGTAATTCAGAAAACGATAAATCGATATCATATATATATATATATATATATATATATCTATTCATTATATATATTATATTATGGATTTATCGTTTTCTGATATATATATATATATATATATATATATATATATATATATGATATGGATTTATCGTTTTCTGAATTACCTGCAATTAAAATACCATCAATTTGTAAAAATCAGAAAAATAAAGTATTACTAGTCTTTTTCTTTCTCTATACACACATATATACATTCTTACTACATCCTTAAAGTTTTAGAAGATCTAATCTGCATACTGGACACATGTTTTACGTACGAGAAAACGCATAAAATGAGCTACAAAAAAAATTATTTTCTGGAAAACAAGAAGAGATCCCATGCTGCTTTCTTTTTCATGATGTTTTACACATAGCCAAGTACAATAATATATAAAAGGTTTTTTTTCGTAGTGATGCTGTTTTGAGTTAATTGCGATCAAAAAAGCACAATTTTTGATAATTTGAAAAATATCAGGGTATTTTTCTCCTAAAAAAAATTAAACCTCAAACAAATTTTGTGCCATTTACTCTCTTCATAGTATAAACTTTCAGTATAGGTTACATTTTTTTCGGGGGGTGGCTTTTTGGGGGAAATAACGCAGGTTCAACTTGCGCGAAAACGGATAAAATCCATACTTTGCGACCCCTTATCTGAAGAAAGCAACAACCCCCAACCAAAATAATTATGAGGTCATCATCACTAGATAGAGTACAACCAATAAATATAAACATAACCGTGGGGTGGTGTTTCTGTAAAGAGCTAAAGCGCACTGAAACGCGACTTTTAGAATTTTTCTAAAAAGCGCTGCAAAACGTCAAACTTTCGGAATTTTTAACGAGCGAAAAAATTTTTTTGGAAGGCTAAAAATTTCAGAATGTTCACTTCTCATGACCTACTTTGACATATAAAAAAATTATAAAAATCAAAAATGGTCACTGCCACACCTTGTCTGAACTTCAAAATAATGGCTCTTAAGACGCTCCTCTACACTGTTAAAACTACATGATGCATTCGGTACCTTTCAGGGGAGCCACCAGCGGTTGTTCACCAGCGGCACCCAATACGGAGGCCGAAATGGCACCTCTAAATAGGATGAAAAACAAGCACCTTTTAGAAAATAGGCAGCCGGAGTGAAAAAAAGGAACCTTCGGAGAAAGAAATGGCACCTTTACTATTGATCATCCTCCCCCCTCCCCGTATTGTGTGCGTTTCTGAATACTGTTGTGTATTTTTTTTTTTTTAATAGTTTTGCTTTGATTCATGCTATTCTACGTTTTGGATATTTTTCAATTTGAACTCGGTACTGGAAATGATTAAAACTTGTAATTACTACAGCATTTGATCATATTTCTAAGTTTTCAACATAGTTAAAAAGTGCTCATTGCTTTAATTCATCTGTTCGTGCTCTAACTCGGTGTTTCTCAACCTCTTTTGACCCACGGGCGCGGTAAAAGCAAATGAAAAACTTTTAGGACCAGTGAAATCTTTATCGTTTTTTTAAAAATTCATAAAATAAATAATATTAACAATAATAACTCTGGGACAGTTAAAAATATGTGAAAAAAATCTGCGCTCTGATGAGTTTTTTTTTTTTTTTTTTTACAAAACGTAACGTTAAAAATTAATAAAACAATAAATATCTACGCCTTTACTTGGGATCAAAGATCTGTCACAAATATGTTATAATTTAAAGAAGAGTAATTATTTAAATAAAGTGAGAAATTTTACATTTACTAAATCATGACCCATACCGGATATGAAGTATAGCTGTACTTATGGATTATTATTTACATGAAGAGCCAAAAATATTCTGGGATATTACAGTTACGGAAAAACAAAATTGTTTCATAAACGTTAATTAAGAGTAACAAAATAAAATGCACATGAAGTTTTTCGACAGTTTAAAAACCAAAAGAAAGTTCTAACGCTATCGAGGCATTAACCGCTAACAGGAAATGATTCAAACACTTGAATGAAGCAAAAAAAAAAAGAGCTAGGCTGAGAGAGATTTTTTTTTTGCTAGCTATCCATCCACTATAATATTAAAATCTGTTCGCGTCCGTCTGTCTGTTTGTCTGTCTGAAGATCGATCTTCTCGAGAACCATTGCAAATAAGGGGGTCAAACGTAATACCGATCAATTCGAAATTTCCCAAAGAAAACAATAGGACCAATCTTATAATTGTACGACTTTAATCAGCGGAGATATTAATTAAAACGTTAATTAACATAACGTTGTTCAGGAATTTTTATTTCTTTCTGTTGCCATTTTGCATATGGGTGAGCAAATAAAATTCTAAAAATTGTTTTAAAAAAGATTTTTTTGGCTGCTGTCCAAATCTTAAAACAACGTTTCCATCTAGAATTTCATTTTAAATTAGTTTAAAATTGGTTGCTCTATTCGGACATTTATCGTCTGTCCTTTCTTATTTTTTCACATTCAACGTTCTTAACTCTTTTCAGCATATGAAAAATGTTTCTTTAGTAATGTTTATTGATTGTAGTGTAAGTTTATCATTCACCGGCCTCATATTTTGGTACATTTAGGATGTGCGACTAATTATGTTTATTTTGTTGGACTTTTTACCGTCACATGGGTGAGTTTTCGAATTGTAATAAATCTCTTTTTCCTTCCTGTTTCGATTTTTGCAGTACAGTTTGTATCGTTAAAAGAACACGTTAAATTAAGATTGTTTGGATTTCTTTAAGTGAAACAGAGTTGAACAAAAAAGATTGTTTTTAAGGATTTTAACTAAAGCTTAATTGGAATCTGATGACTTGATATTAAATTAATGCTTATTGGTATTTAATAAGTCTTGGTGCTTTAGTTTCACGTAATCAACAAAAAAGTGTGTGTCATTTTATGTAAAAAGCTGATTGTAATTGTACATAAATATTTCAGATATATTCTATCAGATTTAATTCAGTTTAAAGTGAGCACATATTATAGTTGAGAATGCATATATTTTCATCTTTTGTGCTAACTGAAAATACTCATAACTTGTATTATTGATAAATATGATTTACGTTAAAGAGGTTTTTGTCAAAAGTATGCTCTACTGGTATTTTGCAAACCTTGCATTACGCGCAATTATTTATTCCTTAGCGGTTTAGAAACTGATGTCAGAATAATACAAAAACATCAATTGAACAGCTCTTTCATTTTTTAAGTAGCCCGTGCAACGCCGGGCACGCAGGCTAGTAAACTAAAATATTAAAATCTGTTCGCGTCCGTCTGTCTGTCTGTCTGAAGATCGATCTTCTCGAGAACCGCTGCGAATCGGGAGTCAAACGAGATACCGATCAATTCGAAATTTTCAAAAGAAAACAATAGGACCAATCTCGTAATTGTGCGACTTTAATTAGCGGATATATTAATTAAAACGTTAATTAACATAACGTTATTCAGGAATTTTTATTTCTTTCCTGTTGCCATTTTGCATATGTGTGAGCAAGTAAAATTCTAATAATTATTTTAAAAGGGATTTTTTTGGCTGCTGTCAAAATCTTAAAACAACGTTTACATCTAGAATTTCATTTTAAATTAGTTTAAAATTGGTTGCCCTATTCGGACATAGTCTTTATTTTATCGTCTGTCCTTTTTTTATTTTTTACATTCAGCGTTCTTAACTCTTTTCAGCATATGAAAGTTGTTTCTTTAGCTATGTTTATTGATTGTAGTGTGTTTATGATTCACCGGCCTCATATTTTGGTACACTTAAAATGTGCGACTAATTATGTTAATTTTGTTGGACTTTTTCCCGTCACATGGGTGAGTTTTCGAATTGTAATAACTCTATTTTTCCTTCCTGTTTCTATTTTTAAAATACAGTTTATATCGTTGAAAGAACATGTTAAATTAAGATTGTTTGGATTTCTTTGTGAAACAGAGTTCAACAAAAAAAATTGTTTTTAAGGATTTTAACTAAAGCTAAATTGGAATCTGATGACTTGGTATTAAATTAATGCTTATTGGTAGTTATTTAGTCTTGGTGTTTTAGTTTCACGTAATCAACCAAAAATTATGTGTCATTCTATGTAAAAAGCTGATTGTAATTGTACATAAATAGTTCAGATATAGTCTATCAGATGTAATTCCTTTTAACGTGAGCACAGATTATAGTTGATAATGCATATATTTTCATCTTTTGTGCTAATTGAAAATACTCATAACTTGTATCATTGATAACTATGATTAACGTTAAAGAGATTTTTTAAAAAAATATGCTCTACTGGTGTTTTGCAAACCTTGCATTACGCGTATTTATTTACTATTTAGCGCTTTAGAAACTGATGTCAGAGTAATACAAAAGCATCAATTGGACATCTCTTTCATTTTTTAAGTAGCCCGTGCAACGCCGGGCACGCAGCTAGTTCTGTTATAATCTATGAAGTACAAGAATCATTTTTATTAAGGTTCTCACTTGTTGATTATTGATAATCTTATTGCCGGTGGTTTTTTGAGCAATCACGATTGCTTATTGTTCTCACTTGACCGTCCTTGATGTTCCGGTTCCTTTTTCAGCTTGGACCAGGGCCTCTGCAGCACCACCGCCCGCGGTCCTCCAGGCGCGGCTGTCCCCCGGTCTTGAGTTATCCACTTCTCCTGGTCGGAGGCGTCCATATACTACGCACACGCACGCTCACACACATACAAGCACACGACTTCACACATTCCTACACACACTCATGCCTGCACACAGACACAAACACACATGCCTACATACACACACACACACACGAACGCCTACACACACACACACACAAACGCCTACACGCACACGCGCGTACACAACACTCACTCACACACATGCATACATACACTTACGCACACATGCACTCACACACATGCGCCTACACCGTGATTGCGAAAAACATAATTTGAATTCAAGATGCCAAAAATTCAAATTAATTTGTTTTTTTTTTTTTTGGTGATTAAATGTTGCTTATCGAGTACTCAAGAAAATAATGATAGATATTTTTAGTAGCGTTTTGAATGATGGAAATTTCACGATAGTAACGGTAAACTGAAACTAAACGACAGTAACGGTAACTGAAAAGCAATAAATGCACTTTTAAACACTTTTAACTATGTTTGAAAGCCCTAAAAGCTACAAAGTAATCAAAAGCTGTACTTTCTTGTAATTTTGGATAATTAATCCAAGAAAAGTTGTGTTTTAATCCAATAGTGTACTTCATTCAATGAGAAAGACACATAGATGCAACCATCATTTGTCCGCCATATTGAAGTGATTGAATGTATGTCTAAGGCAAGTTTTTCTGTGATTGCATGCTGTTTTGGCTCATCTGCTCTATTTCCTGGCCAATATGGCACCTTCAGGCACTTTAGAGGAAATATATTTATTCGTCTGGAACCCCTGGTTATAACAGAGTAATATTCAGAGCAATTTAAAATAAAGATGGAAAAAAAATAATAGGGGCAATGGTGCGGTTGAAGGTTAGAACAACGTGTTCACATAATAAAGAACTTCGGTGGTAAGCTTTTTGCTCACCAAGCAATTGCCTCACTTTGCAAAGATTCCCGCCAAACAGGATTGAAGACGATTTGACAGATCTATCAATACTGGTTAGAAGTTTGGTCTGGGGGAAGGGGAGGGGGGTTGTAGCGAAAGTAAGTGTGATGAAAGAGGAATACAGGGAGGATGGTAGTTTGGCAAATGCTATTCGGGTAAACCAGAGATCATAGCTTTTTAAGGCTGAGGAACTTAGCTCTTAGGATTAAAGCTTTTTTTTTCCAAGGGAGAGTTTATGACTTTCTTGGCGGGAAATTTTTTACAATAGGGTTGGTTTTGGGGGGATTAATATAAGTTAGCTTTGAACATATGTAGATAGTTAGAAAATTTACTACATGACACAAAAGTTTACTTTTATTTTTGATTGTTTTTGAATGCAATAGCATCCAGTCAATAATTACTCAAAGGCTAGACGTGCGAACATCTGATTATGTTTCTATGAGTGGCAACAGCTTAATAAACATATTGCAAGTTAGAACGATCGCCATGTTATTGTACGTTGCATGCTTGGAACATATTTGAATGCGACCTTATAAAAAGCTTCCTGTAAATGCTAGATGTGCATACTGCAATACCTAACACTAGATGTTTTTTCCACTGTCTGCGACGCAGATGAAAATTAATTTTAAAATTTAACCCCCCCCCCCCCCAAATGCATAAAAACAAGATGCGAAAACTTAAAAACTACAAGTACATGCTACCTGCGGATTATATCCTAGAAAATATGGTACATATCTTCGTTTGGTGAAATTTAAGGTATTTTCTTCAATTTTTTTTCTTTCTTGTCACCCCAACTCGGAAATAGACAGCGGACTTTCTCAAAAATCAGAAAACTAAGTCGCACAGAGGAATTTTTATACCAAAAACCTGGACAAATGTCGAAAATGGAAAGTATGGTCAATGTTACTCAAGTATCAGTTTTCGAACCTCTGAATAGTTGTTACATCATATTCCTTATTATGAAGTTTTCTAACCTTCATAAAGGGTCATACCAGAACTCCAAACTTAGTCGTTGCACTGCTTTGTTTTCGGAGACTGCATTTGTTCTACTTATTCTATCCACTGTGTCAGTCGTTTTTCTTGGAAGTAAAGAATAATTTTTTTACAAATGGATGATGAAGTTATGTACTTTACTAAGAAATACACGTTTTATGCCTTTTAGTTAAGGGAATATTTTTTATGTATTGTTTTAAACAACTATAAATCAGTGATTTGATTTTCGGGAAAAAATTCAAATCGAAGACTTTTTGTTTGTGTTCCGGGTGCTTCCGGGTTTTTGTTCGACCACCAAAAATAAGTTTAGGGTTTCCTTAAAATGGCTGTGAAAGAAAATTTACCCCTCTTTTCCCTCATCGCGCTTTAAGAAGGTTTAAACTTACTGGTAAACATTTTAATATTTTTTACTGGTTTTGTACACGTTCTCGTTTCTTCTCAGAATTTTCAAGAAAGTTCTAATAAATGACTAAATAGTCATTATACGACATAGTACAAATATTTTCACCCAAGGAAATAGATGAGAAAATCATATTTTTCGAGAAACACCTCTCAGAAACTACCAAATGTCCAGAAAGTGAGTTTGATCTATTAAATCACTTTTAATCATTTTAGGTCAGGAAATAAACAAAATTTGACTGCTGCCATTGACTCCTTATGTGGAGGAACGTGTTTTGCAAAAAGATGATCAGTTGTTCAATCGCATAAATTTGATTTTTGGAATGCAGAGAAACCTGGACGACCAAGGATCAATTAAAGAATTTGTAAAATGAAGTGAGAGAAGCAAGCGTAGGATTTGAGGGAGCGAGAGAATTAATCTATACTGTGCTCAAATGAGTTAACGTATAAAAGGCAATGCCCATGTATCTAAAACAATTGATGTATAACTTTAACACCAACGAAACAGTAAAATTTTGGAAATCCAATTCATTTTCAAAATAATAACAACAACAACAACAACAACAATAATAATAATTGTAATAAAATAAATAAACAGAAAAAACAAACATCATGTTAGGCTTTGGCTGTCTCTGTGTTATTTATGTTTGGGCATTTAATAAATATCCCAAATACAGGTTTGGGAACCATGGCTCTCGTATTCATTAATAGATCCTTTTATCAGATCATCTTGTAGGCTCCCTTCCAACTTTATCGAGCTTTAAAATATGCACATAAAAGTAAGCTTAAATCTGGTTTCATTACTGGCTCTTTTCCGTGAGCGCCTAATTGTTTATGAAGGTGCCTAGCCTCTAGCCTCCCCTAAACAGGGATCATGTTGGAACACCAATGATAGAAATACGTTTAGAACATTTTCCTTTGACCCTGTAGCAGCTGCTCAAATTAATCTGCAATCGATAAAAATTCTTTGCATAAGTTCAAAGTGATAATAGAAAGACAGTCCAGTGGTCACTTCATTGATGCGGAGAACTTCGCAGTTCACATATGCGAAATTACTAACTTAATTTGCAGCTCTACATGGTTGGTATTCAATGCCATCCACTGTACAAAAAATTTTGATGTGTGGTACTGTTGTCATTTCACAATTTATTCTGCCAATTCTAAAGATATTAGAGGAAGCAGTCGAAGCTCGAAATAAAACGTTTAGGCGTTATTGATAAAAGTCTTCTAGCAAATTTTCACTCATGCTGTGCGACAGCGATGTAGTGAAAAGTATTTTTTATTAACTTTCGACGCTTAATTTGGCAGCAACAGATTTCAGTCGTGGATAAAAAGAACAAACCGTTTTCTTCTGAAATCATAAGTCTTCTGCTCCTTGATATACGGTGTGTGTGAATTGAGAACAGCGATGAAAAAGACGATGGAAGCGATGAATCAGGTTTTAATACCTAATTTTGTATTAAATTAACAATTTTTTTTCTTACTTCTTAAAAATAAGCATTGAATAATACCTTATATTGCTTCTATGTGAGTTTCCTGTAGATAAAGAACATAAAATAATTTTGGCCAGGTTTTCGGTTCAAATACTCTACTGTGCGTCGTAGCGTCACACTGCTTTTGCCCAAAACAGCAGAAAAGAACAAGTAGGTCCAGAACCTTTTTGTCAACGCTCGCGATCTCTTGAGATGTACTTTTTTCGTTCGGATAATGTTCCAACCTGCTTCTTTAGTCGTTTTTCCAACACCCTCGAGTCCAAACGAGAACACAACTTGTTAACAAGGGTGCCCACAGGGGGAAGGAAGGAATTATGGTTCAAGTTGCGCCATCCAAATTTTTAAGGGGGATTTCTTTTTTTAATTTTTAAATTTATTTTCTTAAATTTTTTTATTGATTTATTTTTAATTTAAATTGTTTATTTTATTTTATATAATTATGTTTATATTTCATTTCATTTATTTATTTAGTTTGTGTGTGTATGTATGTAGTATGTCATTGGCATAGCGCACCACTTTTGTCATAAAATAGTAATAATAGTTATTATTTAAAATAAATAAATAAATAAGTAAATAAAAATATTTAAAAAGAGAGAGAGAGCTGGGAAGGGGGGGGATTTGCGACATTGGACTTGGGAAGGGGGGCACCTCTGCTCGTTAGTGAGGTGTCGTTTATTACACGCTATCGATAAACGTTTCTTCTGGGGCGATCTGATGTTGAGAAGTCAAATTGGATCGTAAAGCTAAATTTTAATAATCCATGTCATCATCATGGAATTTGTTTTTACGTTACTACACATTTTATCATTCTAAAAGTCTTTTAATTTAACGTTACATATTTTAAACTGACCAGTAATATATTTCAATGCAGATTTCAACTTTGAAAATGGCCGATCAATAAATGATCAAGATATTTACGTTTTGCATCTATCGGGAGAAAAAAAAAAACCCTGCCTTCTGACTTTTTAGAAAACTGAATTCCACCCGAAACATCAAATCTGAAGTGAAATAGGAATTTCAAAGAAGATTCAAGGATTCTGATAGTGTACGTTTGCATAACAAATAGCTCTAATACAACAATTCTTTTCATGTGACTGTTGTTTTGAAATCGACAGTTTTCCAAACACTTTTCGAAAAATGAGTTTCAATATTGAAGCAAAATAACTTTTTTGAATTCAAGTGAAGAAATACTGAAAGGAGATGTATCTATTTTTCCCGCAGGGAGAAGATTTTGAAAAGGTTTCCCGTTTATTTGATGGAATATTTTCATGAGAAGAAGGCAACACAAAAAGCTATATTTCATTTTGCCATTTTTTGTCTTCTTGCCGAAGGCACTATATTAATGTGTCAATGTACCCTTTGCTTTGATGTTCCGTTATTGGTCCATCTTGAAGGCCATTGGCACAAGAAAAATATCTTCCGAATAGTGAAGAATATGGAACATTCATAATAAGAGTAAAAAAACAAATCCAAAGAAAAAAATGATGAAAAAGTTTAGACCTCAACACACCTTCCCTTCCTTAAAATAAAAAGTGTACACCAGAAATAGGATTTTTGAAGCAATTAAAAACCAGACAAATCAGAGAAATAACCAAGATATGTATTCATTCTTACTCTCAAAACGGACATTTAACAATTTCAGGCTACCTGCATGTATTAAACGAAATATATTTAAATAAGCTTTGTGCTAAAATATGATTGAAATGAAAAAAAAAAAACAACGCAAATAAAGTACAAATTATCAGGGAAATACAGCCGTGTAGCTATTTCAAGGATGCTTCATTGTAGATTTGAAATACACTCAGGAACATTGAAAATAGCACCGCAAGAATGAAGCATTGGATTCAAGTGAAATTTAATATGTATAATAATTCAGGTGAAAGAGAAACTTGATCCGAAAATTCAGGCAATGAAACAAATACAGGCTAAGAAATGAGATAAATACAGTGCTACTTCGATTGCGCGTTGGATCTCTCTTTAGCTGCTATACATGCCGTAACACGAACCGGCATTGAGCTAATTAAACGTCTGATGTTGTCCTGAGGCAGATGGACTCTCAAATTTTGAACAGCAACTTCTAAATCTTGCACAGAAATGCACGGCGGCGTCTGGCGTTTCAGCTGATCCCGTACGTGCTCTATACGAGACAAGTCGGGGGAGCAGCTGGCATTGAAAGAGTCTCAAAAGGACGTAAGAAGTCCTGAGTAAATCTAGCTGTATACGGGCGAGTATTATCTTGCTGGAAAATTGCCTCTGGGAGACCATTCAGGAACGGTCTTACATGTGGTTGCAGAATGTCATTAAAATAACGCTGGCCCGTTAAGGTTCTAAGGTTCATCTAAAGTGAATCGGCTATCATAGGCTATCGCCCCTTAGACCATTATGCTCGCTGTTCGGGCAGTGTGTAGTGCGATAAAATGGGTTGAATGGTACCTTACTCCAGGGCACCTCCACATCCGTTTGCGGTCATCATGTGACCCGAAAATGAACCGGGATCCATCACTGAACGCCACCTTTTGCCAGTCAGTGACATCCTACATCGCTCTGGCTCCGTACTATTGTAAACGGAGTAGCCTATGCTTTGGTGGAAAAGGGAGTACGCGAAAAGGGAACTTGGACTGCAGATTCAGTGCCGCAAGACGTTTAGAAATGGTTCGAGGAACAACTGCTACCCCTACGTCTGCTTGTATGGTGGAGCGAATCACTGCAGGATCCACAAGTGCTTGCCGCACGATCCTTTGATTATATCTCCTCGTCGAATTTCTGGTCGCTCCAGACCCGTTTTTTTGCAATTAGGTACCATCTCGTGTGCACTGCCTACAACAGTTTCTAACGGAACATTTCTAACGATCCACCTGAGCAGCAACACGGCTCCGCGACCAGCTTGTAATTTTCATGCCGACGATCAAACATCTCTCAAACTCGCTTAACTGTAAGAAACGCTTCCTAACTTATTGACCTGGCACCTTTCACTCATTAAGGCTCTCCAACAATCGAAATGTAATCGTAACATTTATAAATCCTTAATTATGCACTGTTTTATATAGCACCTTTCCCCGATTGCACCAATACTGTAGGGTAAACGGTCATGCGCATTGACACCAAACTTGGATCATTTGCATATCAGACGTCACTCTTCTTATATGCAAAATTTTGCGATTGTTCCTTTCTTCTTTCTTGGAGCGTTATTTTCAATGTTCCTGAGTGTAGCTATGTCTGTATTCCCCTGATAATTTGTGCTTTATTTGAGTTATTTTTTCATTTTAATAAACTGCATGTATTTTCAAAAGTGCATGATTTTAACAGATTGTGCTTAATTTAGAAAAAAAAGCAGAAATGAATATTTAAGCAAGAATTGGTGCAGCATTTTTTTTTTATGCACAAGTTTGTTTGATCATATTTGGTGCTGATTTTTTATAAAAATGAAATTTTTTGCAGAATTTCCTACAAATTACTTTTATAATCAACAATGCTTTGTGAACTGCGATGAACAATTAGGCTTTTTTGCTAGTGCTATTCCACGGAAAGCAGGAATTTTGTCTCGCAGGTGACAAAGCATATATATATGTCATTCAAAACAATAATTTAAAAGGGTAATTGAGCGAAATTTTATTGCTTACGAGCAATAAGCAAAAAATTTGGTTCATTACCTTTTAAAATTATTACTTTATAATGAAATATATGAACTGTGAAATTTTCGATTTTTTTAGGGAAATGGCCATACAGATATTTTTCTTTCTCAATAGCTGAAAGCATTATTTCTCGGCAACTGAGACATGTTTCTTTTATATTGGAACCTTAACTTTAAAACCTATACTTTGTTTCGTAATTGCTATATTAAAAGAGCAAAAATATTAAGTAATTCATAAAGCAAACTACAAGAGGTTGATTTCATACGTAGATACCGTGCAAGTAAATAAAATTTTAGATAACAAAAACTATTCATTAAATAATAACTATGTCAAAAGTATCTCTGTATCAAATATAAAGATTTAAAATTTGCTGACTCCTGTTTAATTAAAATATTTAGATAGATAACAAAATGTTCATTAAATTATAGAGTATGATTGTCCGTCACGTGACGGTGGAATGACCTAAAATCGGAAGGCTTTCTACTTGTGCATTATGTATAAATATGTTCAGCAAAAGTGTGAAAGTTCGCAAGAATGAGATACCTGCACTCAAAAATGGACTTTCAAATTTGACGAAATTTTCTTCGTTTTTGACGAAGCCACTTCCAGGGATATGCTCCGAGCGAACATTTCGTCAAATTGAAGAAACTGCTTTTGTTAGTGGTTTGAGGATGCGAATTTCGTCAAATGTAACAAAATATTTCTTCATTCTAGTTTCGTCAAATTAACAATAATTTTCGTAGTTTTGAGAGCATTAGTTTCGTCAAATTAAATTCGTCATATATAAGGACGTTAATTTCGTAATTTTTTAAGAAAATCTATTTCCTTTTTTTTATTTTTTATCTTGGAGCACATTAGTTTTTTTTATTTTTCAGAATACAGTCGAACGTCGTTAATTCGAACACGCTTAAAACAAATAACTGCTGAAATGAACTTTTTTGCAATCCTTGTCTTATTGTTTATTGTTTTTCGGATAAAGCGAACCACGTTTTTAATCGATTTTAATGGTCCATTTAAGTTCGTTATAACGAGGTTCGACTGTATTTTATAAGATTCGTGTGCGTGTGATCAAATTGTAACTTCAGAAGCTTACCACCGTAGTTTCCCATTTTAATGCGTATAGTCACTTTCACAGGCCCGTCATTTATGGGGTCAGGGGGTCAATTGACGCCCTCCCCCTCCCGTCTTGATTTTTGAACATTCATGTTTTTACACATGACTGGCCGGCGTTTTACTTGGTTTTCTGTAAAATTTTTATTGAGTACAGACTCTTTGCCATATTTGGGAAAAAATTGAAATAACGGGCCTGCAGCCCCCCCCCCCTCCCCCATAAAAAAAAGACAAGTAATTGTTGAAAAAAGAGGCACATAAAATATGACAAGCAAATTTTTATTTATGTAAGTGCAAACAAACAACTTCTTAAAAAAGGTAAAACAAATCATTGCAGATTAAACTCCCCATGGTATTTAATAAAACCCCCATAATGGGGGTTTTCCTTCAAAAAATCTATTTTTTGTCGGATATTTTCCAAATTTGGCACAGAGGTTCGTTATTGGAGGCTCGGGAATTCCCACAAGGTCGTTTATGTCAATCTATGTGTGTGGGGGGGGGGGGGACAGACAATCCTGCATTGAGGGTTCTCCGTATTAAAAAAAAAAAAATTGTCCGATCTTTTTTAAATTTGAAACAGAGGTTTTTAGATGCTCAAGAATAACGCAGGGTAGTTTTCATCACTTTATAAGGAGGGGGGGGGAGGGGGGGGTCCTTGAAAAAATCTAGTTTTTGTCGGATTTTTCCAAAATTTGGCACAGAGGTTCTTTGATGCCCCGGGATTCACGCAGGGTAGTTTTCGTCCCTCTTTGGGGGGGGGGGGGCAACCCCTATGGTAGTTTTCCTACAAAAAAATCCAGTTTTTGTTGGATCTTTCCGAATTTGGCACAGAGTTTCGTTATTTGATGCTCAGGAATTCTCATAGGGTGGTTTTCGTTCCACTATGGGGGACAATCCCTATACGGGGGGGGGGGGGGGTTCTTATGAAAAAACAGTTTTTAACATATCTTTTCCAAATTTGGAACAGAGGTCCTCTGATGCTCGGAAATTCACACATGGTAGTTTTCGACCCTCCATGATGGGGGGGGGGGGAGCAACCCCGCATTAGGGGTTCTCCTTATATAAAAAAAAAGTTTTTGTCCGATCTTTTTCAAATTTGTCATAGAGGTTCTTTGATGCTCAGGAATTCACGGAGTTTAGCTTTCGTCAATGTATGGGTGGGGGGGGGGGGCAGCAACCCCGATGGGGGTTTTCCTTGAAAAAAATTCATTTTTTATCGGATCTTTCCAAAATTTCTCATAGAGGTTCGTTCATTGAAGCTCAGGAATTCTCATAAAGTAGTTTTCGCGCCGCTGTGGGAGACAACCACCAAACGGGGGGTTTTCTTATAAAAAAAACAGTTTTATCAGAACTTTTCCAAAATTGTCACAGATGTCATTTGACGCTCGGGAATTCCCGTTTTCGTCCCGCTATGGAGTGGGAAACCATGTGTGTGTGTCGGAGGGGGGGGGGGGGAGGTCTTATAAGAACCCAGTTTTCGTCTGATCTGTTCCAAATTTGGTACATTTGTCTTTTGATGCTTGGGAATTCCCATATTGTAGTTTTCGTCCCACTATGTGTGCCAAACCCCACAGGAGTTTTCCTTATAAAAATCCAGTTTTCGTCGAATCTTTTCCAGATTCGGCCCAGATGTCCTTTGATGCTAGAAATCCACATAGGATAGTTTCCCATGGGGTAGTATTCATACGGGGTACTACCCCATGTGATTAAAGGACCTATGCCAAATTAGAAAAAGATCTGACAAAAGCCTGGATTTTTGTAAGGAAAACTCCCCTAATGAGGGGGGGTGCCCCTAAAGCGGGAAGAATATTTCAAGCTGTTTGGACTACATCGCGATGCATCGCGATGTAAGGATGGCGATACATCACGATGTAGAAATTCCTACATCGTCCTGTCCTACTGGGAATATAAAAGTGCTACTTCCTCAGAAGACATTGGGTTCTGGAAAAATAAATCATGTGCCACTTTTATACACAGTTACATCGATATATGCTCGGGGGAAATTTGCTGGGGATTTTCTTCTTCATTGCATTGCATGAAAAAATTCCAGGGGGAAAAAAAAAAAAAAAAGATTTTTATCCAATTTATACCACAAATTTCAAAGAAAAAGTACAATAAAATGGACAACTTTAAGTTAGTATATCTTTGTTCTAAAATTAGATACAGAAAGCAAAATTAGATTATCTTAAGAAAAAGCTTACCTTTTTCTTTTTCCAATCAATTAATTGTTTTATTAATTTTGCTTGTATGTAGAATGTTTATTTGGCCAAATTTATGTTTAATACAGAAACTTTATTATTGCATACATTTCATACTTCATACTTTGAAAACAATTCTCTGCCAAAATTGCAAAAGGTATTTGAAAATATGAATCTTAAAAAAATGCAGATGTGAAATAAATCTTTTGGTAAAATGTATTTAGTGTAATGTTTGTTAAATAATTATAAAATATACCTTTGCTTTTTACCCCTAAGTTTTTATTATTATTTCCAAATATGTGTAACATGAAATCAATGTATAACATACGAACACTCTGAATATTGTTATAATTATGGAAAAAATCTTCGTCTGTCTTGGTTCTGATTATCTCCATGATGTTGGATCCACCCTAAAAGAGTTTTAAAAAGAAAATATATGTATAATAAGTAAATGTGTAAGTCCATGGGTGTATGCCCTCATGCACATTGATCTTTTTTCTATTTCGAGGAAAGTTTTACGATTAAATGCAGCAGCTTATTTCTGAAATGAAGCATTTTTCCATAATTTCTTTCAAAATTGTTCCCTTTTAGTTAAAAAACTACGATTCTCTTGTGACTTTAAAGAGCATCTGATTTCATTATTCATATTTTTCAAAATATGATTATTTCGACGGTGACAGCTATTTTTCCAAGCAGATAGCAAGAGTGAGTTATTTTTACAGCGGATGGGCAAAGTTTTTATTTAAGCAGACAGACAATGATTTCTATCAGTTGGTATCTGAAATTAATTTCTGAATAGCGTTCTGGAATTAGAGTTTCTTCAATTTATCGACAATCAGCATTACTTAGCCATTAAACTAGTTAATTCCTTTGCATATCAAGTCGTGAATTTTCATTTTTTTTTTTCGAGCTATAAAAGAAATCAAGGGTGCGACAATTGTTGATCTGTGATTTTTTTTTTAAATTTATTTTTTATTTCAGCCGACAGTCAAAATACACCGTTTTCTCCCGACTTTCGTTTTCAGATTTGCAGTTTTCTTGACGAATGTTTTCTGAAGTACTCCCTCCACCACAAATTAGTTCTATTAAGATATTAACAAATTAAGTAGTACTGAAACTGATGATTATGATTTATTTTTACTTTTTTCAGAAATTTTATTGTGTTATGTTATCAATAAGCAACATTTACTTACCAAGCCTTACCTCCTTAAACCACTACCAAATTAGAGTCAAAAACCAAGGGCTCCAACACTCGATTAATTGATAGTATAGTACCTTGAAATCTTTAAAAAATATTCAAACAAAATCATAAAAGCGTCCGAATTAATCACTGGTACAAAAATATTCAAACGTCGCTCTACTAGTTTGAGACGGAGGGAGTATTACCAAGGAAGTATTACCTTTTCCGCAACCATATTTGATTTCTAAAATATGTAATTTTCACGCAGTAAATAAAAAACACGCCAAGGGAGAAGAGTTGCCAAAGACAGGGGAAATCCAATAACATAGTGCTTTTCTTTGTTTGTGTCTTGAGAACTAATTGACAGATATCGATGGATTTTCCTTCTTTTTTTGTGATTATCCTTTCAATTTTTCAATTAAAGTATAGCTGTTCGGTTAAAATTTCAGATATTTTACTCTGCATCCAGCAAAAATCACAACTGTAATTTACATTTGGATTGATTGGTAGTTCATCTATAAAATGCTTCTTAGTCTGGTTTCATCATAGTTAAAAATGGGTATTCAAAAATAATGAAAATTTACTCATTTTTGAATACTTTCATTACTCAATATAGCTCCGAATCAATAAGGTTCAAATTTGAGAAACACATGTACTCATTTCATGACTCGTATTTCTCGTATGTTTGTATTTGATGCCACATTTACTCATTTTTGAATCAATTGTATTCAAAAAAAAAAAAAAAAAAAAAAAAATGAATACATTCAGAGTTTCATTTTTGAATACATTTTTTTTAACAGTGATGTAGACCCGGATTTCTCATTTTTTGTTGACAATACCTTGAAACGTGAAATATGGCAATAAAATGCTGCATTAATTTTAGCCGTAGAAACTATGTATAATAGAAAAACTCATAATTATCACAAATCATGTAACACAAATTGACATAGAAAACTAATAAATTTAGTGTATTAAGTGTGGAAATAAACAACAAAAAATGCTTATTATCATTTTCAAAACATTCTACTATATATGTATTTTTTTTAAATCGAGGTTAAACATTAAAACTCTATTTTCATTAATTTATTTAATTTGCGGAAAAATTGAAAAAAATATTGAAAATATTCTGCTGAAATATCAAGCACAAAGATAGAGTTCTTTACGGAAATTAATATCTTCTCTAACTTAAAATGATTTGTATGAAATTGATATTTACTTTACTTCATGTTTTATGCAAGTAAAAAAAAAAAGGCTCCACAAGTAATGAACATAAGCACTTATTGCTAGAAACATCTGCCGTAGGGAAAGAAATTATATAAACAACATGGGGTAAGCATTTATACAGTGGCTCCCAAAAATGTTCGTACACCTTGAGATTTGGTAGTAAAACCAAAATAACGCAAAACTGAATTTGAATATGAAGACTAATTTTTTTTCGCACCATTCCTATGCCCTTCTGAATAAAACCCAGTAGTTTTTTTCAAAATATTTCCAGATTTTATTTTTGAAATTTGTCAAAAAACGAAGAGACAGAGAAAAAATCCGCCACAAAAGTCATCGTACACTGAACTATTTTCGAATAAATTCATGATTAAAATTATCATATGTCGTGTTTTTATTATGTTT
Source organism: Uloborus diversus (assembly GCF_026930045.1). NCBI lineage: Eukaryota > Metazoa > Arthropoda > Arachnida > Araneae > Uloboridae > Uloborus > Uloborus diversus. Next base: position 111,951,359 of record NC_072739.1, on the reverse strand, counting down.
GCATTGTATTGACCCTTAAAAGTCATTTGGCTTTAATTTTTTGTTTATTTATTCCCTAATATTCTGCTTATTTTTTTTAAATGGTTGGTATGCGTAGAAAGCAACAAACACGGTTCGAAAAATTTTCTTTTTCCCTCACAGTAGCCACAAATTGGTTTGAAACGTCTCTAAATTTGTTAATTTATACCATTCTATAGTGAAGTGCTTGATAAAATGCTTTTAATACAAGAATCGGATCGAAAACAAGGTAAGAAAAGGTCAACTGGCAAAGTTAGCAAAGCGTGATCGGAGGTTCCCAGTTAAAGAAATTATGAAAAATACGTATTTGAGTGCTGAAAAAAATTCTGCATAGTTGAATGAAACATTTTACGTTTAATTTTCACCTAAAATTGTTCGCCAAGTTCTCTGATTAGTTGTATTAAAGGGGCCCTCTTCCCGTAGAAATTTTCTTGTTCATGCGAAAAACACTAAGCTCACGCTATCCGTCGTAAAATAAATGATAAATAAGCTCAAAACGTTTTGGAACAACGTCTTACTTATAGAAGAAGATAAATTCAATATTTTGGGTTAAATTGTTGTATAATTGTCAATAGAAGAAAAAATGAGGAATTTAATCTTAGGAACTTAGCTGGATCAGTTAATCAGGACGGTGAGGTGTTCTTGGGTGAGGGTGCATAACTGTAGCAGGACTTGGAAATTTTGAATTTTTTGATGAAATAATGAATCATACTGTTCATTTAAATATTTTAAAAAACAATTTTAAACTATTAGCCCAAAATTTGGTAATCAGAAACAACTTTGTTTTTTGATCAAGATAACGATAAGAAGCACACGTTTGCGTTTGGGGCCTCAAAAATTGTCCTTAAGCTTAGAAATATCTCCTCAATCGCCAGATTTAAACTTAATGGAACATATTTGGAAACATCTGGTAGCTAGATTACGAAAATACACCATTGAAACGAAAAGCAGTAAGCATTGAACTAAAAACAGTAAGACTCGAAGTGCGGCTGAATACTTACTCAGAAATTGCAGAAAAAAAGAAAGTAAAACAATGAAACCTATTCCCAGACGTTTAAAAGCTGTTGTTGATACTCCATGATACTCTACTAAATAATAATTTTGTAAAAAGTTAGATTATTTACTAATTTTTTGACATTTTTTTCAAAGTGTACGAAGACTTTTGTGAGATAAAATTTCCGGCACTTTTTGGTTTTTGATTTTTATAAAAATTAAGTTTTAATGCTTTTTTAAAAAATTTCGTGTAGTTTTGTTAAAAATAGATCATATTTCTTATAATTAAATACTTATTCCGAAATATTAGTTCTAACCAATGCATAGGGGCCTATTTCATTGAAAGTCGTAGGTGTACGAACACTTTTGGGAGCCACTGTATGTCCTGTCTACGAGCTTTAAAAAAAAAAAAGAGGGTATCATTTCGGATCCAAAAGCTGATATAAGCGATTTGCATTTATTTTTCATTGCATCAAGCGCTTTTTTTCCTCGAGTTTCATCGGTTTTATTCAAAGATTGCTAAACAATTATTTTAAAATATTTTCTACGAACACTTTTGTGTTATAAAGTTCATGATACTTTTTGATTATTAATTTCTTCAAAATCATATTTTATTTTGCTATTAAAATATTTCATTTAGTTTTGCAATATTGTTTACTTATTCCAAAATATTAATTTTTACTAATGGGTAGAGCAATATTTCATTGAAAATGAAAGTGTACGAACACTTTTGGGAGCAACTGTATAAATTATAACATTGAATAAAACATTACATGTAGAGTGGAAGAAGAAAAAATATCAATACTTATTGGGGAATGGGTACATATTTGTTTAAGAAAATAAAAATGCACAGTGAAAAAAATTTAAACTATCAAACTAAAAAATACACTTTGTTTTACAGAATTATTTTTGTAAAATTCATGGAGAAGAATGAAAACACATAACCATGCAATATATTCAGCTATTCAACGTTGAAATTAAAAGCTTCAAAGTTCTATGCCTTTTATAAAAGCGCTGTATTTATCATCTGTGTTGGTTTAGCTACGGAGGAATTTTTTTTTGTAAGTTTAAATTTGTACAAATTTTTTGGTCATGTTTGACATTTTTTAACGAAAAAGAAGTACGTTTTTGGAAACTAATGTCAATAAACCAACATTCCCTTTTGCGAATAATAAAACAACGCTAGTTAAGCCTAACGTGGAGGTGACTCAAAGTTAGTTCAAAAACACACAGAGTTCTAAACCTAATCGAACGGTTCGTTTATAATTTTAATGTGTTTTAAACACAACTATAAACACAACGCTAAACAAAAATGTAACAATAAATAAAAGAAAAAGCACATTGCTCATACAAATTTTAATAAAGACTAACCTTTTTTTATGAATCCTTTAGGATAATTTAACGAGCAAGTACAAGACTGAAACGAAAACTCCCAGAATGCACTGCAATATGACGAAATCGGGACGAAATAATTTCGTCAAAAAGTTGAGATTTCTGGTTTTGTCAAATATCACGTGATTTGGTGACGAAAGGATCGTCGAAAATAACGAAATAGTGCTCGAGGATTGCCAAATCGTCAAAATTGAGCGTTTCATTTTTGACAGTGTGATAAGCGTCATCGTTTCTCCCTTGTCGCTCTTCCTCTCTGTCGATTAATATCAATGATTTGTCGAACCACGAGCAGTTTGTATTTTGTATTGTCTTAGTTTGCAAAAGAGTGTAAAGTTTAAGAATTTTTTTGTCTTCCTTTTTTCTTTCCTCATGTTTTTGTAGTTCCTATTATCCCGTATAAGGCCTCAAAATGCAAAATTTTTTAGTGTATTTTTCAAAAATTTTCCCGGGGGAGAAATCCCCGGACCCCCTAAAGTTGGAGATATTCTACCCTTAACCCAAAGGAGATCCCTGCATCACACTCCTGATATCCCTCCTCCTCCAAGGAGGTAAAAAAGGACAGACAACAGAAATGTTTTTTATTTATTTATTCATTTCTGTTAAGTGCACACACACACACGCGCGTAGGAAAAGACACATCGTGAGGAAAAAAATATAAAATGGCCTGTTTTGCTATCGACAAAGTTATCCGGGCTACAAAAAGGGTCCCCCATACCTGAAATCGCAAATCAATTTTAAATATTTATGTGAAAACGGAGCCTAGAAAGAAGAGGTTAAAGGTTAAGTAAAAGGTTTGGGGCCCTGAAGAAAGTTGCATAGGGGCCCATAAAACCTGTCGACGGCCCTGATTGTAACCCTAACTCCAGTGCATTTACCAGTAGGTAGCGTTCATTGGTAGCGTTGGTAGGTCCAGTAGGTAGCGTTCATTGTTTTCGTTTCTTCATTCCCCTGCAATGACACAGTCTTACCAGTAAAACAGTTAAGTGACCGGATCGAATTCAGCCTTGACACAATCAAGTCTTTCCCTGCATGTTAAACATTACCAAAACATATTATCAAATGATCATGCCGTGGCGCGAGTTTCATTGTTGAAACTCACGGGTTACTCGATCATCGGCTATTATGTATATGAGGATACCAAAGACGATATCAACGAACCCCAATTTTTGCTCCACGCTCCTTTCTTTTTGGACTTCCCGAAAAATGAAATTTTTTCCCCCTTGACTTTTACCTAAACTATAGTTGAAATGATTTGCGTCAATTACTTACAACTAATTAATCGTTGTCAGAACTTCGGATCTATTCTCGAGCTGGAAAAAAGATGTGTGTCATATTTTCTCAGGATATAAAAAGGTTCTATCGATTGGAGAAGAAAAATGGAGAAGCTTTTTTCGGGTCAAACAATCAGTGTTCATCAGATTAGAAAATTAAATAAAGTATCACTTCTTCAGAACGTAGATGATAAAAAACTTACAAGTCGACTTTTACGGATACAAACGTCGCAAAAAAGCAAAAGTTCTGCTGTTGAATATTCCTAGAGAGGTCATTATGTAGTAAATCAGACATTTTTTGGAAATATTTATTTTTGGACCACCATTGTAGCACGACTCTGATTTGATCATGCGTGGCAAACGATACAACTTTCTTTCGTCAAGTTATTCAATATTTAGATGGGTCTTTTTTTCGTAACGAAAAATGATCATCTTTTAAAAAATCTTGGTAGGAAATGAAAGATTAATTTCCCTATAGGAAAACGAGCTATGATATCAAATGTTTTGTAAAAAGAGCTTTGACGTTTCGTTACTTAGTTGTAAATATATCATGTGCATTGTTAGGTTTTAGATAAATTTTCTACTAGCGGTACCCGCACGGCTTTGCGTGCAGTAGAATATTAAAAGGTCATTTGGTTCGCCTGTATGTTTAAAAATAATGGATGATGAATTTCTCGCCAATTTGCTATGTTCATTTGCTTGTCCTTGTTATGGTAATTTGCTCATCCACGTTATGATAATTTGCTCGATAAAATGTTCTTAAAATTGGAATAGAAAAGGAACAAATCGAATTTTCGAAAAATCTCTTTGATATGCTCACCACCTACGAACTAATTTTGTGCCAAATTTCATGAAAATCGGCCGAACAGTCTAGGCGCTATGCGCGTAACAGACATCCAGATATCCAAACATACAGACTTTCAGCTTTTTTATTAGTAAAGATCAATTTAAAATCGTCTTCCATTCTTTATATTTCGTTGCCATTAGTTCTTTTGATTATTGTTGCTCTTTTTTCCCCCAGAATGGCCACGTTAAAAAAGAATAAGTTAGAATGGTTAGAATGTTTTGATAGAATGCAAATGCGTTTTCATCCGTGGTTAGCATAAAATATTATTTTACATTATATGCAATTGAGAGTTCATTTCCTTCAAATAAAACTTTTTAAAAAATGGCTTCAATTTTGAAAGAAATGAATTTTTTTAATTTTTAAAATTAGAAAAGTGGAATGGAAGAGTCAGATAACTTCATATTACAAATCTTACACTTTTCTAAAGAGAAAAAAAAATTTCTCTCGAAACGTTAAAACACGTGTATGCATACTATTTACACAGAATAAGATATGAACTGCCACCATATGGGAAAAGTTAATATTATTGCGCTGTAGTAAGTTATAACAACTTGTCAAATGAGGACATTTCCCAAAGCAAAACAAAGAAATATTGTTCCTGAGAAGAAATCTATCGCGAATACTATTATAGTAGATTCATCAATAAAAGTGCTGTGAAATTGGAACAGTGGAAATAGCAAACACGAAAAGAAAATTATCACAAACTTAAGGAAACAAAAAATCAAAAAACAAGGAAAACAAAACATAGACTGGCTTTAAAAATCCTCATATAAATAATAGCCGATGATCGAGTAACCCGCGTGTTTCAACAATGAAACTCGCGCCACGGCATGATCATTTGATAAGATGTTTTGGTAATGTTTGACATGCAGGGAAATTTATTGTGACAAGACTGAACTCGAACCGGTCACAGTGTCACTTCAGGGGAATGAAGAAACGAAAAAAAGGTCAACAATGAACGCTATCTACTGGAGTTTAGGGTTAATCCAATGGAGTTAGAGTTACAATTTCAACTATCAAAAAATCACCAAACAGGCAATGGCTTTGTTCAAATGTAGAAGCCATTTTCAGACGTCATACCTTGATGGGCGATTTTCTAGTTACAAAATAGTACCAAATGTACTATATGGTATATGTTAAGATATAGTGATAAATTGAGCCATGATCTTGGCAATATTTGCCTCCTTTTTTTTGGGGGGGGGGGGGCAATGGGGAAGGGTACTTGGCACTGAGTTGAGTTTGGATACCTTCATAGCAGTTTTGCAAAAGTATACCAACTCTCAAAATCGTTCCAAAAAAGGTAAAAAACATTGTCAGGATCCCAACTCAACTTATCAGAGCTACATTATACGCGACTTCTTATTTATTGGCTAAAATACTTAATACGTACAACTTAATATAATAATATATAATAACAATTTAACAATAATGTAACAACTTAAACACGGTTAGTGTAACAACAAGCCACATTGAGGGGTAAGTTGATACAAACTACAGTGAAACCTGTGCATAACGATACTGTCTACAACAATAAACCTGTCCTATAACGATATTTTCCTCGGTCCCAGCAAAATTTCAGCATGCATAATCCAACTGTCTATAACAATATTTTTTTAGGTCCCAACAGTATCGTTGTATAGACAAGGTTTTACTATATATGACTGTATACAATTTTTCACACATATATATACCTTTACGAACTATCCTTTTCAGTTGCAGTACAATTTAAAGCATAAAAAAGGATCGCGATAGTTATTTCGAAAAAAGTTATTAAAAAATTTCATAACAACTATCTCCGGTCTCCCCCACCTATTTTACGACTCTTGCATGGGGATGTAATAAACACATCCGATTACAAGAAAATTGAGTAACGAAATCTCTTGCACATCCTTCCGCGCGCATGACAGCATCGAACAGTTCTACAACTGAGCCAATTAGTGTATTGAGCAATTAAAACTGGTGTCATAACTGAAAGGGGAGAAAATCAGGCGCTGAAAGTTGTCCATTTCGTCGAATCCCATTTTATGAAGTTCGCGTGTTAGACAATATCCCAAACGTCTTAATTAGCCGATACCCTAACAACCATTAGGCCGAAGATACATTTATTTCGACATCATTCGGTGTGGACGAATTCTTCCTGTTGCAGTACACTCAACGATGCACAACAATGACAATTAGTCCCTTTTGAAAAATTGGAGATCCCCAAATTTTTACTTTCTTCTATATCCAATATATAGAAGAAAGTATTGGATTCGTGTAAATTTTCGAATTTCGAAGGATTCGAACGTTTTGAGGTGTGCTGAGTCCATTTCAACCATTTTTGGAAAATGTCTGTGTGTGTATCACACCAGTTTTTTGTGGCCGCTCTGCAGCAAAAACTACCGCATGATATCGAACGAAATTCGGTACACATATGTGCCCCTATGTGAACTTGTGCCCATTGGTTTATGCGTGCCTGCTATTCGTCAAGAAGTAACTGGTGGAATCAAATAAAACTTGGTCCATACGTTACCCTTAACAGGTACAGGTGCTGATTCAATTTTGGTGTCAATAGCTCAAACGGGTGTGGAGCTATAGAACGTTTTTTGTCCTCAATTGTGACTTGGGATAGTCGTCAAGTTTTGGCATGTGTAATTTTGTTTTTGTTTGTGAATATTGCTTCCTCGTTAAGCATGGGGAGGGATCAGAATTATAAGAAAGATATAGACGAAAGTTTCGTGATGGCCACAACATACTAGTTATTTTCTGTGGACCCATTGCTGATTTTTTTTCTATTTTTCGTAGACACTATACAGGCGTCCCACGTTTCTGCAACACGATTCGAACGCGGTCACGGTACCAAATTTGCGATTATTATAACACGGTTTTAACAATTTACTGTACGAAACTTGAGTTCAATACTTCATGGTTTTGATGTAACTCGAATGTTATCTTTAAAAAAGATGAAATTTCATTTTCGTTTAATACATTCTGTTAATGTTTGATAACTCTAATAAGTTTTTACTTTGTTTTTATGACACTTGGTTTCGATATAACACGGTACACATCCCTTGATTTACATTATTTCTAAGTCTCGTTTAACACGGTTTCGATATAACACGATAAATCTTTACCTGATCTTTCTCATGCACATACATAATTAGTATTGAAAATAAGTAAAAATGTTATTTTTAAAAAAGTCTTGCATAACACGGTTTCGATACTACACGGAACGAATTAACCGTGTTATGCGAGGGACGCCTGTACCTAGGACTAGTTCCAAAATTAGTTGCGCGGTGTAACTTTTTTTTTTTTTTGAATCTTTCAAAAGAAGAGTAATCAGACGGTAAAATTTTAATAAGAAGGTAAATTCTGATACTATCGGGTAAAAGTAGAATGAAGGGAGTTGTCGCGGAAGAAATTAGAAATTTGCAGAACAGTGAACGTTTACAATGATGGTTTTGGAATGCATTGAAAGCTGTCCATTTCGTCGAATCCTGTTTTATGAAGTTCGCTTGTTGGACAAATCCCGAACATCTCGTCTAGACGATATCTTCCACGAAGGTCTTTCATTGAACCCTAAAGACCATTAGGCTGAAGAGACATTTATTTCGACATTATTTGGTGTGGAGGAAACTTTCTTGTTGAAGTCCAAGCAGGGCCCGACTGACTGAAAGTGAGGCCCAAGCCCATGATGCTTTGGAGGCCCCCGTCTGTATTCTATCATTTTAAGTCAACGAAAAATAATGTTTAGCAGCATTTAAAAGAGGTATGTCTTCAATCAATAAATCATTAATTTTTGTTATTTTCCCAAAAATACATGATTTTATAAAGCTATGAATAAGTTTCTGAAAAATTTGGGGCCCCTTAGAAAGATTGGGCCTTAAGCCCAGGTTTAATTGGCCTTTGCGGTAATCAGGCCTTGATTCCAAGCACAACATTGCGCAATTAGCTTGTTTCGAACTTCGAAATCCCTAAATTATTATGTTCTGTGGACCCCTTGCCGATTTTTTCTATTTTTCGTAAACCACTTAACAAGGACAAGTTTCAAGATTAGTTAAGCAGTGTAACATTTATATTTGAGCGTTCCAAAAGAGAAGGAAACAGCTGGTAAAATTTTGCGACGCTTTAAAATCGAAAGATGAAAATGAAATCGTTACGGAACAAATAAGAAATTGCCTAACAGTAAATGTCTACATTGAAGATTTTGGAATACAGGCGTCCCTCGTATAACACGGTACTTGTACAACACGGTTTCGATATTACACGGTACCAAATTTGCGATTATTATAACACGGTTTCGATATTACACCGGTACGAAACTTGAATTTAATACTTAATGGTTTTGATGTAACTCGAATGTTATATTTATAAAGATGGAATTTCATTTTTGTTTCATACATTCTGTCAATGATTGATAACTCCAATAAGTTTTTACTTTGTTTTTATGAAACTTGGTTTCGATATAACACGGTACACGTCCCTTGATTAACATTACTTCTAAGTCTCGTATAACGCGGTTTCGATACAACACGGAACACGGTTTCGATATAACACGATACATCTTAACCTGATTTTTCTCATGCACATACATAATTAGTTTTAAAACTAAGTAAAAATGTTATTTTTAAAAATGTCTCGTGTAACACGATTTTGATATTACACGGTACCAAATTTGCGATTATTATAACACGGTTTCGATATTACACCGGTACGAAACTTGAATTTAATACTTAATGGTTTTGATGTAACTCGAATGTTATATTTATAAAGATGAAATTTCATTTTTGTTTCATACATTCTGTTAATGATTGATAACTCCAATACGCTTTTACTTTGTTTTTATGAAACTTGGTTTCGATATAACACGGTACACGTCCCTTGATTAACATTACTTCTAAGTCTCGTATAACACGGTTTCGATACAACACGGAACACGGTTTCGATATAACACGATACATCTTAACCTGATTTTTCTCATGCACATACATAATTAGTTTTAAAACTAAGTAAAAATGTTATTTTTAAAAAAAGTCTCGTGTAACACGATTTCGATATTACACGGTACCAAAAATTTGCGATTATTATAACACGGTTTCGATATTACACGGTATCAAAAATTTGCGATTATTATAACACGGCTTCGATATTACACGGTACCAAAATTTGCGATTATTATAACACGGTTTCTATATTACACGGTACGAAACTTGAATTTAATTCTTCATGGTTTTGATATAACACGAATGTTATCTTTAAAAAAGATGGAATTTCATTTTTGTTTAAAACATTCTGTTAATGGTTGATAACTCTAATAAGTTTTTATTTTGTTTTTATGAAACTTGATTTCGATTTAACACGGTACACATCCCTTAGTTTACATTATTTCTAATAGGGAAGTTGCAACCTATTAAATGTTCATGTTTTGACTATTGGATATTGTTAGTTGACCCTCAAAACTAAAAAATTCAGCATCGCCGAATTTTAAAACACAGTGATTGATTTTTAATGAATTTTTAAAAATCCTCGCGCAAAAGTGCGTTCTTCTGAAACGTCACGAGTTTACGTCACAGGGCACTAATGGCCAGCCTTCCGCCTAAGATCCCTTGTTTTCTCTATGGACATTTTGAGCGCGCTGATAATTTTTTTTAAAAGAAATTCAATAATCCTTTTGAACACACTATGGAGGCCGGATTCGTTAAAGCACAATCTAATAATCTTCCTCAAGCAACATCAATGATGGTATTGAAATATTTCTGACAGGATGAGAGTTTTAATGTTCCAGAAACGCGAGGAGTTAAATGCGAGGAGGTAAGCTTTACGTTTCGTCTTCGAAGCCAACTGCACGTCCTTCGGCTTTTCCAGCGATGGAAGAGCGCATGACGTCACTTCCTGTGCCATTAATCGTCACAAGCGCTTGAACTTTAAAAATTAATTTAAAAAAAAACTACTTATCGTATCGCAAACATTTTCTCACCTATGATTTCATACATGTTACTCTATCATATAAAAATAAAATTAAAAAATCGAAAACTTCCCTCACGGGGAACACGGTTTCGATATAACACGATACATCTTAACCTGATTTTTCTCATGCACATACATAATTAGTTTTAAAACTAAGTAAAAATGTTATTTTTAAAAAAGTCTCGTATAGCACTGTTTCGATACTACACGGAACGAATTAACCGTGCTATACGAGGGACACCTGTACTTTGAAAGTTGTCCATTTCGTTGAATCCATTATTGCGTACTTCGCGTGTTGAACAAAATCCCAGACGTCTCAATTAGTCGCTATCTTCAGCTAGGATGCACGAGGTCTTTCACTGGAACCTAACAACTATTAGGCCGAAGAGACACTCATTTCGACATCATTCGGTGTTGGCGATCTCTTTCTACTCGAGTCTTCTTAACAAAGCACAACAATGCGCAATTAGTCCCTTTCGATCACACTGATGATCTTCGATTCCGTCCGATCCATCAAAATAGTTTAATTGCCAGAGAACTTGTGCTGGATGCAACATCACAGTCGAACAATTTCCTTTTTATTTTCTGTAATTTTAGAACGAAAGAATAGAGCGCTTATCATATTTGTATCTTCGATGAGCCAGACGTTATGATTAGGAGTTATTAGCCAGCAATTTCACAATGAGGAATATTTGGATCGTCTGTAACCGAGAAATTTTGATGGCATAATTTCAGAAAAGGAAATACAGTAGACACCGGTTAATTGAATGAGTGGTTAATTGAATCAACTGTTTTATTGAAATCAAATTGTCAAACAGAACAAAACACAACTGCATTGAATTAGTCGCTTTATGGAATCAAAACTGTTTAGAACAAATATGGCGGCCACTGTACAACGATAGCTGTAACCTTCCAGTAATTACATTTGAATAGTTTTTCACTGATTTTTCGATACTGATGATTTTATGATCTAGTTCGAATTCGAACATATTTTAGAGTTTTCAAGGTGTTTTGCTATAAATTTGCAACAAGCAAGCATTCCCTCCGTTCCCCACCAGTACCCGACTAGCTTCAAAAATCTTGAGTTCGCACTCTTAGACTTCGCGCTATTTTGCAATTATTCTACCATCAGTTTTCCAGAAAGATCAGCTTGCTTTCTAATAAATTTTCGGTACACAAGTAAGATTGTTTTATGCGACTATTGGCCGAAGAGTTCTGACATAACGGAGCGTGGCTTAAGAGTGTACGAACCCTGGATTTCTGAAACCAATTTGGTACTGATAAGGAAAGGAGGGAATGTATGGTAAGTAAATGATATTGATAGATAGCTTGGCACCTGGAAATCTCTGGAAAATATTTTAATCTTTATCTTCTTTATCTTTATTATTAGTATTATCTTCTTTATCTTTATTATTAGTATTATCTTCTTTATCTTCTTTACTAATAATAAAGCTGAAAGTCTCTCTGTCTGGAGGATGTCTGTAGGATGTCTGGATCTCTGTGCGCGCATAGCGCCTAGACCGTTCGGCCAATTTTCATGAAATTTGGCACAAAGTTAGTTTGTACCATGGGAGTGTGCACCTCGAAGCGATTTTTTGAAAATTCGATGTGGTTCTTTTTCTATTCCAATTTTAAGAACAAAAATATCATAAGATGGATGAGTAAATTACGAAATTATCATAACGTGGAACCGTAACATGAGCACAAGCCAATTGGCGAGATACGAAATTATCATAAGGTGGAACTGTAATATGGGTACAAGCCAATTGGCGAGAAAATTCACCATACATTATTTACGAAATTATCATAACGTGGAAGCGCAACATGGGCATAAGCCAATTGGCGAGATACGAAATTATTATAACGTGGAACCGTAACATGGGTACAAGCCAACTGGCGAGAAAATTCACCATACATTATTTGTAAATATACAGGCGGACCAAAAGACCTTTTAATTTTTCTATTACGGGCAAAGCCGTGCGGGTACCACTAGTTACTAATAATAAAGCTGAAAGTCTCTCTGTCTGGATCTCTGTGACGCGCACAGCGCCTAGACCGTTCGGCCGATTTTCATGAAATTTGGCACGGAATTAGTTCGTGGTATGAGGGTGTGCACCTGGAAGCGATTTTTCAAAAATTCAATTTTGTTATTTTTCTTTTCCATTTTTAAGAACATTTTAGCGAGCAAATTATCACAACGTGGACGAGTAAATTACTAAATTATCGTAACGTGGAATAGTAACATTGGCGAGCAAATAGCCATAGCGAATTGGCAAGAAATTCATCATTCATTATTTGTAAATATACAGGCGAACCTTTTAATTTTCTACCACGGACAAAGTCGTGCGGACCATAGTGATACAATAAAATCATCAGTGTCAATATTTAGTATAAAAGTATTCAGATGTAGCAACTAGCTTGAGACGATGCTTGACCTAAGTTTTGGACGCGGGGGGGGGGGCTATTTCTTTTAAAATAACTTGATATCATTTCGCAAATACATTTACTGTTTTGCTAAAAGTTGAATTTTTAGGAGGTAGGTTCAAAAAAGAAATCAAAAATAATATCTATTTTCAGGTAAGTAGCATTACTTTTGTATCGTATTAAAAGCTCTAAAACAAGCCTGAAAATTCCTGAAAATAAATGGTGTATTTTCAGAAATGTTCATGCTATTCAATATTTATGAAATTTTTGAGCTGACTGAATTTTAGAAGAAAAAGCAATAGATCGGGAGATATTTGCTTCGTATCACTAAACTGGAACTAAAGATTGAATAATACTAACATGAATCAGATGGTTAATCCCGGGTTTTGTTGCAATGGGTCGAACGAAAGGTTCAAAACGAAATTCGTCAGGCGATGGGACTCATAGAACAGTTGAATCGATTATTTCAGAAAGGGAATAAGTCCTACCGTAGGACTTACGCCCTTTCTGAAATAATCGATTCAGTTGCAGGTGAACCTCCATAATTAATTTACAAACATGCATCCGAATGTTTTTAAAGGAAGATCTATATCTATACATATCTATACATATAATAATAAAATAAGATGTTTGTGTGTGTGGCGCGCTTCCCGGGAAAACGGCAAGGCCTAGAAAGATGAAATTTGGTATACAGGTGCTGTTTTTGCCGAAGATGTGCACCTCGGGCTTTTATTTTTGACATTTTAATTAGAAAAAAAGTTATTTAATGTTTTATGTGTTTTTTTGCACTTTTTAGTACGTTTTACCTCGCAGACCCCGAAACAATCGCACCACACAAATATTTTTTGTACTGTAGTGTAGGAAGTTTAAGTTTAAATATGATGAATGAAAAAAATTTGAAGACAGAGCAATTTTTGTATTTTTTACGAATTTTAGAAAAAACCTTTAATTTGAAGTTTTTCCCGGGTTTTATTTTTTTCTAATATCATCCTGCGAGAAGTATCAAAGCCTCATTTCTAAAATTTAAGTTGGTAATAGTAAAAACATTTCGCCCTCTTCAGAAGAAAAAGTTCTTAAGAATAAGCAATATTTTTTTTTTTTACAATTTTTTTAAGCTGAACACATCATGTCTTTCCACGCATCGGTCGAAAAAAGGTTCTTCATTCCTTTATGCCTCTGACGTCACTACTTGGATTTCGATTCGATATTTACGACGGAATCTTAATCGCAAACAATGTTAATCTTTTTTTTTTTTTTTTTTTTTACTATATAGCTTACTTCTACATTTTATGACGTGATGACCACGTGTTTTTCCGACAGCGCTTGCTTTTTTTCTTTCCTTTTTTTGTTTTATTTAGGGATTGCATTTATTTCTTTTTCCATCCCCCCCCCACCCCCAAGCTGGACGTTTTATTCTATCTGTAAAACGAAACATTTCATAGTTGTGCGCATTTAATTCAATAAAAACAGCGAGATTTTCTTTTCTTTGTCAAACGCTACTTTTTGCACACTACGGAGAATTTTGGAGATAACTTATTTTTGCTCAAATTAAATTTAAAAAACGGTTTTTTGAGTGATCTTTGTTTTTATTATGAAATGGGCGGGGAGGTTAAAATAAATAGAGGTGGATCGTAAAGGTAGATAGCCGCCGAAGGCGGCAATCTTGCCATAAAAATGTGAATGGCACAAAAAAAAATAGAGATGGATTGATTAACCGTTTACCCGCCAATGTTCCAAAAATGGAACATCATATTTAAGTGAAAATTTTCCCAAGAAATAACGTTAAAATAAACAAGTTTTTTTTAACACAGTTTAGTCTTATTTCAAAGTATTTTTTGATTTTCTGCTTGATTGTTTATATGTTTTCAATTATTTATTGCGATTTTTCAAAGATGAGTGTTTTTTTAGCTTTTTGCAACTTTTTCTTATAAAATTTACCAAAAATTGTTTTTTTCAGAAAATGTGTTGATATTTATTATAGTTGTGAAAAATACTTCAATGTATGATTTTAAAATGCTTGTAGAAATGTACAATGATATTTCCGAAAGGTGTACCCCTTCAAAATAGCATGTTCCAATTTTGGAACATTGGCGCTTTTAGGGAGTCAAATTTCCAAGAAGTTAATCGTTCGACTTCAAAGGGGAAATTTCATTTTTCGTAATATATGTTCCTTTTTTTTTCTCATTTTGAATGTACTCTGATGTAGATGTTGGCAAAACCAAGTAAGTTTATATTTTGAAAGGATATGACGTTTTGTTAGCAAAGAAAATAATAACAGTCTTCTGTTTGACGGACTATATGGCTCCGAATCCACACCTGCTCGGACAGCTGCATTGTCACGTAATAATAAAAAATAATATTAGTGAGAGTTTTATTCTTCATATTTTAAATGCAGTTCAATAATTCGCTAGCTTTGTTTTCGGGCGAAACGAAATTCTGTTTGACATATACTAACTGTTCATAAATGTTAAAAAATGTCTACAAGATTTCTTACTGTAGAACAAGCTGTGGCTTATTTAGAGACATTGTCAGATTCGGATTTGTCAGATGTAGATATATGCCAATTACCCCCTGATGAACTAGGCAATATCACTGAGGAAGAATAGATGTTGACAGAGATGAAATCCTACAATTTTTTGGTTTGTTGCTATTGAGTGGGTACCATTCTGTTCCTTCTGAAGATATGTATTGGAGCAGTGCAGAAGATACATCTGTGCCAATTGTACTAACAGTTATGCCTCAAAATCGTTTTCGAAAAATAAAAAACAACTTTTATTTGATGGACAACCATGAATTAAAACAAAATGACAAACTAAGAAAAGTTTTCCTTATTTACGAAGAATTGTGTAAAAAGCCTCAACAATTTGGTGTATTTCATGAAAAATTAAGCATAGATGAATCTATGGTTCCCTACTACGGTCGGCATTCATGTAAAATGTTTATTAGATGAAAACCAATAAGATTTGGCTTCAAAATTTGGATGCTGTGCTCTTCAAGTGGATACCCACATTCCATGGAGATTTATTCAGGCAAAAAAGAAGGATCCCCTGATGTGCAATTAGGATCCAGAGTTGTAAATGATCTATTATCAGTTTTGACTGACACGTCTAAGCATGAAGTATACTTTGATAACTTTTTTACATCATATGACTTAATTTCTCAGCTATCAAAAAAAAAGTGTACGAGCAACAGGAACAATTCGTGAAAACCGAACTGGCCATTGTCCACGGAAATGCAAAAAAGCCCTTTCTAAAGAAGATCGCGGAAATTTTAACTATCGATCTGATTGATCAGTGTACATGTGCAGCTGGAGAGATAGTGCAGTGGTTACAGTAGCATCTAATTGTTATACACATGAGCCACTTGCATCTGTAAAATGTTACTCAAATGCGCAGAAATGCAAGATAGATGTGCCACAACCTCATCTTATCAAGAGAAACAATGAAGGAATGGGGGGTGTGGACGTCTTTGATAAACTTTTAGGGAGCTACAGACCTCATTTGAGGAGTAAAAAATGGTGGGGGAATCTTTTTAGTAATGCGCTGAATATTTCAGTTGTAGCTAGTTGGTTACTTCATTGTGATTTACACGAAGTCAAGATGAAGCATTTAGAGTTCCGAAGAGAAATAACAACTCACCTCCTAAGAAGAAAAGTACGAGTGGAAAGTCCTCTAGGGCCTCGTTGTCATTTACATAAACGGTCAAGAATGTCTGACGGACATTATATTGTATCTGCATCCCAAGGACGTTGTGCGGTGTGCAAAAAAATACGACTAAGAAATGTTTCCATCGTGACAAACGACTTCACCAGCAATGCTTCCTTTCATATGATGGGCATTAGATATTTCAGTATTGGATTTTCTGAATTCTGATATGTACACAAATGCAATTTAAAATATTATTTTTTCTGCAATAAAGTATGCTAAGATAAAAACCGCATTCAAAACCTCTTAGTTTAAAAAAATTCTCTGAAAAAAAAAAAACTTCATGCAAAACGCCAATGTTCCAAAAATGGAACACACTGAAAATCATAGTAAAAAATTTTTTTCTGGAAATTTTATTTTATTTCTGTATTTACTAGACACAAATAGACATAATTTCAAAAAATTACTCAAGTTTGATCATCCGTCAATAGTTCGGCGGTTAAACGGTTAATACTGCTGCCAAATTTATTTAAACAGCCGCCGAAGGCGGCAAACGCTAATTAAAAAGGTAAAGTTAGCCAAACAGCCGCCGTAGGTGGCTGCTTGCATAAAAGGCGAATGGCGTAAGAAGTCGAACCAGCTGGTCGCCGCAGGCGGCTAGTAAGTAATAAAAAACTAAAGTAGCTCACTAATGCCTAACAATTGCGTTGGGGATGGTTATCACTTGCTTTAGTTTCAGCTAACATTAGAAATCTACAATAGATGTCATAACCTAAACATTTTTATTCGCAGGATAGAACGCTTTACTACTAAACTTTCGAATACTGTCTATTAGCTTGATTTTTTAATGATTTGTTTCATTACTTTATTTTTTCTCGTATTTTTCACCCCCCCCCCCCCATCATAAACGTCTATCTATCCAATGTTGACTGAGATTTTTCTCCATTCTGTAACTAAACACATACTGTCTGTTCTCGAACTCCGCGACTAGCAGCTGCGAACGGTTCCAATTGAAAAAGGGGTGATGGTTTAAAGATGCTCACTTCCCGATGCATTCAGTTTTTGCTTGCTCGTTACTTCCCTCTTGCTATCACCCCTGTTTTGATAAAATCAGAAGAGACCTGACGCATGCGCAAATTCGAGTAAGGTTTCGCGTTAAAAGATCGGACAGTATATTGTACGTGTATACATTGGTGCAGTTGAACATTTTTTTTTTCTTTTCATTTCACTTTGTGACTCGTTATTTCACTCTGCCCCAGCCCACATTTCCCTATTTTGAAACCAATTTACATTAAATTTGCGTTATATTCACAACATCCCAATAACAAACCAAATATTTCGTCCATCTGCAGCAATGCATGTCCACCCGTATGTGCCAAAACCTATTTATGATTTTATCAGATATTCAGTGCGATGTATCTATGAAAGAAAAGTACAAGAGATAATTACTGTTTCCCGTCAATTCGACCTGTTTGGAGTCAAAAAGACACCTTGTCTTCCACACTTGTCATAAATGGTGAGCCCGAAGCGTTTGATCGACCTTCTAAGTGGAGAAAGAAATCTCGATTTAAATGCCCTCATTTTGGTCCATTATTAAGGGTGAAAAGACAAGATTGCCTGGATGATGTTTCAGCTCAAATGGATCTGAGGCCTAACAGAAAATGGGGTTCCAAGTGAATACGAAAGAGTTTCTTCACGAAAAGGTTTCGGTTCCAGTGACCCGGAAACTTACATGATGCGGCATTTTGTCTGCCTGAAGGGCTGAGTTGGTTTTTTTTTTTCTTTCCGTAGAATTATTTTCACAAAGCGATGGTTGGGAAAATAGCACTTTTGTATGATCAATCAGGTTGGAAGCACTATTTACAGAAGATACGTTTTCAATAAAGTGGCACTGGAATGTAACATGTTCGTAATTGCTACGTCAATTTCGATGCAATAAACTTTGTTAAAAATTTATTGAGCTGAATAAAAATTTAAATTTTCGGTTTCATTCAAAATTAAAGACACTGAAAAGAGCTACATAAAATTAGTTTCAAATCAATTCATAAAAGCAATTGATATCAATATTTTTTTAGACTGAATAAAAAAAAACATTTGTATTCAAAATGTTTGTTTTTATTCTTTATTTATTTTAAATTTATTTATTTATTTATTTATTTTTATAATTTATAGATTTTTTTAATTTTTATTTATTTATTTTAATTGTTTCTTTTTTTTGGGGGGGGGGGGGGTAAAAACTTAGAGAAGAACACAAAAAATAAGAAAACTTTCATCGAATTAAAACCTAGAAAGAACTTATCTTGAACTCTTTGTTCTAAACAAACTCCTTATTTGTCACATTTTCAGTCTGAAGAGCTAAAAAAAGCAACTAATTAAATACACTCGAAATAATTACTTTAATTTTATTGAAAATCAATAAAAAATTAAACTTGCAATAGCTTTACATGTTCATTAAGTGTATATACCTAATAATTAAATTAATATTGTCAAGATTTTAAAAATAAATTTTAGTAATGTAGGTTGAGCAAGAAAATTGCAGACGATTTTATAATCTTCAATTTGAAATATTTCAATTTAAAAGGGTAATAGTAGGTGAAATTATCTGAAACCCAGTGGCGCCGACTCCATGGGGCCTGAGGGGGCCCGAGCCCCCTCAAAAATATTTTTGAGGGGGCAGAGCCCCCCCCCCAATAAATCAAGAAAATTATTAATTATATTATACTTTCTAAACTCATCCCAAAATCCCAAAGGAGTACTACAATGCACTTTATATTGAGGTTTGTTAAATGGTACAATCTTGCATTATCGTGCGGTTTACATCAACTGGACTCAGACAGGTCATTGTATTGAACAAGAGTGCTTGCTTTTTTTAAACAGAGGTGAAACAAATTTTGAAAAATCAACTGAGTTTTTCAAAAAGGGACTAGACATTGAGAGATTGTGTTTATACTCGAATACGTTAGCCGATATCACTAATGAAGAAACAACTGGTCTTAAAAGACATGCGTAAATTAAATTACCTTTTTACGAAAATACTGTGAGTGTTTGTATATATTTATTTCTTTTTTTCAAAGCCAAAAAATATGTGTCAGGCTCGTCGAGTTTTCGGGGTTCTAATGTTGATTATATGACTTTAAAATACTTAAAAAAAAAACTTTAAAACTCACTATTTTTCATTTCAAATTTAGAAATTTTCCCGCAGTATGACCCCCTCCCCCGGTTTCTCCCTCCCTCCATTTTTTTTTAAGTCGGCGTCTCTGGGAGTGCCCTTCCATTCAAGTCAAATGTCCTACCTTATATCAATGCCTAGCGCCGCACTGCACGACTTCCCATAAAATAGAACACAGAAACTCTTACTAAGACAAGTGACATGATTTAGTTGAACCAGAAAATTTGTAAAACATTTTTTAGATTGTTTTACTTCGAAAACGCCATATCACATGCTGTTTGTTTGTTAAAATTATACACACCAGAAAATATGGCATTTTCAAGGTAAAAAATCTGACCTTTATTTGGGGTGGGGGGATCTCCAAGGGATTGCATAACCCCCTAAACCCCCGGTGATGTCTGGCCCCCCAATAATTTTTGCAAGTCGGCGCCCCTGCTGAAACCTGATGCCTAAAATTTTGAGAATTAATTCGACAAATAGTTTTTATATTAACTTGTTTACTTCCTCTTCACATAAGTCATATATTGTTTTCAAAAATTGCCCTTTAACTTTAAAAAACTTCAATCAACTGTAAAAAAGACGGAATTGATGGATAAAGATCAGTTGGATGCTGAGAAATCAAAAGAGAGATATGAGATCTATGGCAGGGGTGCTCCCCTAAATATCACGAACCCCTCCCCCCCCCAAAAAAAAAAAAACAAGAGCCCCTTCCAAAAAAAAGTGGGAAAAATACCCGTCGAAACACCGCTCCTTCCCCCCTAAAAATTTTAATGGCGCACTCTGCGCCTTAGATCCCCCCCCCCCCCCTTCTAGGTGGGCACCCCTGTCTAAGGTAAAATTGATGTTGGCATCGAAAACATAAGCTCGCTTACTTCTGGACGTTGTTTACTTTGTTCCAGAGGGAAATAAGTCTAAATTCTGATTCAGATTAGCAAGTTTCCATATCTAGGCATACGTCATCTCTTCGCTTCTGAGTAACAATGGAAAAAACTTATAACTTCGAGCTGAAAACAAGACCAAAAACAGAAACAATCGCCTGAATTTCGCTCACAAAAGAATGAGGGGATTTCGTCTTCGGGTGACCTGAAATCTTTTTATGGAATGCTGAAAAGGAAGAATGCTGGGATTCGCGTGCGACGCTTTTGTCGCCGTGTGCTTGGAACAAATCTCGCCTGACACAATGAGCAGCAGAATAATGCCCACCACACTGAAGTTATACTTATCTGCCATAAGGGTTCGATGGCAACGAGCTTCACCGGAAGTATTCCGAAAAATGAGATGGCAATCAACTTGTGAATTATACCTGCCGACAGCTTTTTCTTTTTTCCTTTCATTTTTTTTTCTTCTTTGATTTCTTCAATAATTTGCTCAATCTTTAAAACTTGGACAATGCAATGAGCTGAATTAGTGGTGCCCAACCTTTTTCTACTCGAGGGCAGCACCTAGGGGCACTGAGGTGTTTCAAAAATAGATGTAAAAAAAAATTAAATTCCGAAACTTTGAATTCAAATTATGTTTTTCGCAATCACGAGTTGCGACAAGACTACTGGTTAGAGTTATTGTTTCTAGAAATGGCTCCCCCGCCCAAGCATGTCCCTCCTCCTGGGTGCTTACGTGTATATAGTTGTGTGCGGGTGTGTGTAGGCTTACGTGTGTGCACGTAGGCGTGTGTATGTGTGTAAAGGCCCCGTGTGCGCGTAGGCGACTGTGTATGCGCATGCGTGTGTAGGACATGGACGCCACCGCCCAGCAAAAGTGGATTCCGGTGGACGGTGGTGCTGCAGGCCTGGTCCAAGCTGAAAAAGGAACCGGAACATCAAGGATTGTCAAGTGAGGACAATAAGCAATCGTGATTGCTCAAAAAAAGTTTCTCCTAGATAACGGGACACCCCTCAATATTTTTAGATTTGTAGATAGTAATATACTGGAAGAATTTCAGTTTCCTATTTCAACTGAAAGAGGGTGCTCAACCCCCTCCCCCAAACATCATAAGTATGGGGAGGGGGGTCCAAAAAATACATTAAAATGAAAAAACAACGCTACAGATTATAATATACACCAGTAATATGCATATACATTGCAATAAAATAATTATTTACGAAAAAAAAAGCTGGGGAAATTAAATGTTTCTAAATCTGTGGCATTTTCTATGCTACGGCTACTATTAAATTCTATTAAGTTAAGGGGTCATTGAGTACCCTCGTAAAATTTGAGTAAGAAGCTAAACTTTTACAGCAAACTATTAGTAAATCTAAAAAAATAGAAGGTGTCCTTGACTCTAGCTGAAAAAAAGTTTTTTTTGAATCAAACTAATGTCTGCTACTTAGAAATGGGGCGGGATTTCATAGCTGTAACGAGAAAACAAAATGAATAAAGGATTGTACCTTCTGTACTTAACTTCGTTTGTTTAAAGTAGTACCTTCTTTTTGCGTGATTGTAACTTCTCACCTATTTCCGATCCGAAATTGAACGATTAGCCTGAAATATTCCTCAAACGATACAGAATATCTTTATCAACGTCTAAATCTCAATCCACCAATACATAATCAAGAACATCACTACCATTTAAACCAAAACAAAACATTGATCTTAAGCTATGAAAAACATCAGCATCCTGGACTTAAGAAGGTTCAAATTCGAATGAAGCCATTTTGAAGATGGGAGGTTTCGATAAAGGACTTACTTCCGTAATTTCCCTAGTTCACATCATTAACGTTTTTTATCTTTCTGCAAGAAAACAGTTAATTTCATAATCACATTTAAATTCTCAAAATCAATATGCATCTGTGCGAAGACAGCGACTTTGAACTTCGTTCGTGTATGGACGATAAATAGTTTGTTCTACAAATCTTTATCTTGCATAAATGGATCGAACTAATTTGATCTTTGAGTCAGGCTGACATTCTACTGTTGTTTTAGGTTTTAAGCAACATAAAAATGTGAAGTAAAAAAATTTTTGTGAAGATTGTATTGACATCGATATAATTCCCACGTGCAGCAATATATAAAATTTAATAAAATATTACGCATGTTATTAAACCAAACAATTGATAACACTGGTGAAGAAAATTCTACTTGCATTTGGGTCATTCTCCAAAAAGTGTAACTTTTACACACGCACTTTACAGTAAAAGCTGTTACTGTAAAGTGCGTTTACAGTAAAAGCTTTACAGTCACACGCACTTTACAGTAAAAGCTTTACAGTCACACACACTTTACAGTAAAAGCTTTAAAAAATAGTTCATTTAACAATATTTTTTACATTCCCCATAAATGTATCCATTTAAATCTGTCAACATTTTTTGAAAAAAAAATTTTTTTCAATATTTTTTTTTTAGTTTTACAACATGTGAATTCTCACCTCCGTGGCATGTCACACACCTGGTGTAGCTCATAATGATGCTTAATAACTTGTTTAAATAAAACAATGAACTTATTTTTTATAACTTTTTCTTCACAAGTGTCTCAAGCACCAAATGCTCAAGTGTATTTAAATTTTTTCTAATGTTATTTAATTCGTTTTAATAGGATAAAAAGGGCTGTCACACAAAAAAATCTCACCTCCGTTACCTAAACTCAAAATGCCATTCCTCATTAACAGGTGGCAGTAATGACATCGATTTTTATTTTCCATGATACAAGGGAGCCCATTTCTTTATTTACACCCATAGTTGAAGTTGTGAGATTTTCGTCGAAAAACAAAAAGATACGATTTTGCTTTCAAAACTTAATATGGTTATTCTGACTTTTCACCTCCGTGAACTTGAATTTCAGGGATGTAAATGAATGTAAAAAAAGAAGTGAACATGTTTTCATATGCTTAACATGTGCAGATTGTAGTAATGAAGAAAACGAAAATTTCGCTGAAAAATGTATCTATTAGTCCCATATTAATGGAAAATTCCTCACCTCCGTGACAGACTTTATCAATGTCATCATTTCTGAGGTGACAATAAATGATGGAGTGGAAATATATCAATAATAGGCATTCTACCGAAATTATAAATTCCCAGTATATCCTCTAATTTACTAAATACTATTTTTAACATACATTTAAAACTACTAATTAAGTCATACTTTAATTAAAAGAGCTTAATATTATATTCTCACTAAGCATTAAAATAGCTTATTGTTTGCACAATTAACAAAATTACTACTTTGATAATAAATTGGCCTCAATTTTGTAATATTAAAAGTTTTTTTTTTTTATTTCTATGAACAAGGCAAATTTTTATTTTTTTATTTATGTGTAAAATAATTGGAACTTAGCTGGGCCATTGTTTATGGTTACTTCTAGTAAGTAATACTTTCATGAAAGAATAAAATAAAAAAAATTCGAAATCGAAAAATTTGCGTTTAAAAGTTAGTTTTCTGGAGAATGACCCATTTATGTTAGTAACTTGATCTTAGCCATTGAGGTATAATGATTTCAAATCTTCAACTAGTTCTGTTCCAAACACTACAGATTGTTCTTGTTGGAAATAAGGTAACATTCCTGTTTATGTGTCACCTGTCCTCCATATAAATATTTCCTATAAACTAAATGTGGTTTAGCAACTTAAGTTAATACGCTATTTTTTTTTCTTTTTACTTTTAAATCGAAGAAAGACATTTTAATTTGCACACAACTGAACAATCGCAGTGGCGATTCGAGTTCTAAACTTCGGTGAAGTGGTTGTTCATTTGCTTCGCTCTTTTTCTGTACTACTCGCAAATAGGTGTACATTAGCGCATTTTTGAATTAAAATGCCGGAATGGCAGGATTTTTTTTTTTTTTTAATTGAAATAGTATTTTAGGTTTTTAGTTCAAATAAACTTTAACAATGTTATATTGACAAGTATTTTGGACTTTTCCAAGTATATCAGTTAAAAGGCCGGATCCCAAACTTTTTCAAGGTAGAAGCGATTGAATTTTTTTACATGCCCTCATGTCTCAATAGCCGCGTTCACAACACACTTTTCGACCCCGTAAATCCCCGCCCCGGCTCCGCAAGAAACCGGTTGAAAAATTCCCCGTTTCCATGTAAAAAGAGGTTTTCCATTGTACCAGAGAAAGCGGTTTTTACCTAGCATCCTTAGCGGCTACACCCAGCAAGTAAAAGAAACTCCGCTTTCACACCAGAAGCAAGCAGAAGAAAAAAATTCCACATATACCCCGCAAATAACCGGAATGCGGTGGAAAGCAAGTTTTTTCCGGGGTCGAAAGTGTCCATGGAAACGGCCCTAATGTGACAGAAGGTCCACTAGGTGGGTGACAGTAGGTAGGTGACAGTAGGTACTTTCGAATTAAAAAGAAACTATCGGGTTCTCATACCTAAAGTACAACGGGGGCTAAAGTACAAAGTGTAACCCATGTAACCTGATTGTAATTACATATATGTAACCTGAAAGTAGAAACCCAAATAGTTTTCTTCACCCCACCCCACGGAAAAAAGCAGTCATGCATATATCGCTCGTTTGGAAGAAGGGAGCTACAATACAAAATTTTTAATTTTCTTTTTTACTTCCTTTTACAAAAAAGGAAGTATTGTATTCGCAAAAAAATTTTCACGTAAAAATCGACCTTAATTTCCATTTTACTCACCCCCGAATGAATTTTTTTTTTTTTTTTTATCGACTCGACCAGACGTGGATAAGTGCCTAAAAACGTATAGACACGCGAAATATCCATAATGACGATTCCCGAGTTAATTACAACGAATTTTCTCGTGACGTCTGTATGTACGTATGTATGTCACATAACTCAAGAACGGTAAGTCCTAGGAAGTTGAAACTTGGTACGTAGACTCCTAGTGGGGTTTAGTTGTGCACCTCCCCTTTTGCTTGCATTCGGGTGTTTCTAAAGGGGTCTTTAGCCATTTTTGGGGGAAATCATTGTTAATTTCGATGTTAACTCAAGTGGTGTTATAATTTGCCAGACACTTTAGGTCGCCAAGTTGGAGGTTTTTTTTTTTTTTTTTTAATTTAAATCGGTTTTAATTTGGCCACTGTTGTTGGTGATGTTTGGTGAGTAAACTATTGAATCACATTAAATTTGCCAGTAATGGGGAAATGACATTAAATTGGAGTAAAAGGAAGTCATGTGATGCACAAATCAGCTCGATTTTTTTCCATTTAAAGGGCTTCCAATGACGTTATCTTCTTCGGAAAATAATGACGGATTTCTTTTTTTCTAATATTAACCACTGGAGAGAAGAGCAAATTTACTTTTCTTACAGCCAATTTTCTGAAGAGTTAAATTTCAAATGCTTCTCCTGTAAAATTTCATTTCTTCGTATTGTGGCACTCTTCTTCCAAATGAGTGATATCTCAAAAAGAAAGTGTCGTGAGATTGTTTTACACGTTTGTTTTTTCTTCTCTAATATCTAATGCAATGTATTCTTCAATAACGTATAAATATGGATATTTTCCACTAAATCTTACATTTATGATCCGACAGAATTTACAAACTTTGGATTACACTACCACAATACCCCATCAGCTCCTACAAACAAACATCTTTCCCTTTTTTTCCATTAGGCAAATGGGATAGTTTCCGAAATTTTAAAAGTATATTTTTTTGAGCAATCACATTGCTTATTGTTCTCACTTGAAGAGTTTTGATGTCCTATGATTTCATTTTCCCCCGCCTCCCTCTGCAGCACCACCGTCGACCGGTCTCACGATGCTGCTCCTCTAACGAAGACCGTCTCCAGGTTGCGCCCATATCCTACGCACACACACACCTACACACGCTCCTACACACACACACTCATGCCTGCACACATATACAAACACACACGCCTACATACACACACACTCGTGATTGCGAAAAACATAATTTGAATTCATGAGGTCAAAATTCAAATTATTATTATTTTTTTATTTATCTATTTATTTATTTATTTATTTATTTATTTTTTTTTTTTGAGCAATCACGATTGCTTATTGTTCTCACTTGACCGTTTTTGGCGTCCGTGCCTTTTTCAGCTTGGACCAGGGCTGCAGCACCATTTTCCACCGGCGGCGGCGCGGCTGGTCCTGATCACTGTCCCTCGAAATCCACTTTTGCTGGGCGGTGGCGTCCATGTCCCACACACACGCATGCGCATACACACACACACACACACACACACGAACGCCTACACACACACACGAACGCCTACACACACACACACGAACGCCTACACACACACACACGAACGCCTACACACACACACACGAACACCTACACGCACACGCACGCACACAACACTCACTCACACACATGCATACATACACTTACGCACCCACACACATGCGCCTACACAAACACACACGCTCGTGATTGCGAAAAACATAATTTGAATTCAAGATGCCAAAAATTCAAATTATTTTTTTAGTTTTCTTTTTTTTTTTTGAAAGAGCATGCTTAAAAAAAACCCTAGGATCTAACCATTTTTCAAATAATTCGACTAAGTTTAATATTTAAAGAAAAAAAGTATTCAAATCGGTGCGCTTTTACTGTTTACGCTTCAGCAGATGACATCACAAATGATGAAATGCCATTCACAGAGCACAATATTTAATTCACTTCTTTACTCACATGTACTGGCAACGGTATGGTGGATAGCAATCGTAGAGCGCAGTATTTAATTCGCTTCTTGATCATCATAACGTGGAAACGTGGTAGACAGATGTGCCAAAGTCAGGTGTGCCCACCTACAGGAATGCGCCACTGAAATTTTTAGTGGGGTTGTTTTGAGGGGTATTTTTCTCAATTGTGGGGGGGGGCTCTTGCTTTTGGAGGGTCTTTGTGGTATTTAGAGGGATGCACCTTTGCTCTAAGGGGGGGGGGTACCCCTGCCAAAGTACATCATTTATGACGTCATAAAGACCACATCTTATTTTCAAAATCGGACATTTTAAAAAATTAAAAATGCAACGTTGGGAAAATGAAAGTTTTTTTCCTCGCTCCATGTTATTTTTATTATTATTACTAGCATTCCCGTACCCGGCATTGCTCGGGTAATGGAATTAGCAGGGGTTAACAGTGCTTGGTGCACCTAGTATTGAAAATCCCCTATAATAATTACTTATTAACTGTAATTTTTTCTAATTTTGGGAGGATCCCGGGGCCCCTGGACTCCTTATATATATGCCCTTGTCCTTAACCGTTCTTTAACGGTCCTTTTGAAGTATTGATTATCTTTGCAAACACAGACCATCCACATTTTATTGTTATACCTATGTTTAAGCAAGAACTTCTTTGTATACAACATTTTTCGTTTTATTTCTGGTGCTAAAATTATTAAGCTGCTTGATGAACTGACTTTGGAGCAAGCTACATAAAATTGGCCGTGTGAAAAAAAGTCTTTTCTTAAATCGATCCCTGCTACTTTTAATGTCTGTCCTTGTGACTTATTAACGGTTATTGCAAAGCAAACTTTTACTGGAAACTGCACTCTTCTAAATTCAAAAGTATAGTCCGCCTGTGATGATGTTCTTAAAAACTTCGTTTCTAGTTTTGGAAAAATGAAAGCAAAAGACAGAAACATTATTATTTGACTTGAGAAAAGCCTCGAAGAATCACATGAGAAACAAAAACAATCTTATACATATAAAATCTGAGTATCTATCTATCTATCTATCTATCTATGTCCAAGCTTCTTCTCCCGAACGACAGTGAACTGACCATCGAACCAGGTATCGATGGATTCGTCATCTTCCCGTCTTCATGTTTGGCTATTTAACATAATCCTCCGATAATAATTAGCGGAGATATCAATTAAAAATTATTAATTATGACTCTTAGATCTCAAAATCAAATCACTATTTTTCGAAGGCTTTCCTCCATTCAAATTATTATTCAGTGCTTCAACTCAACTTTCCGGATGAACGCTTTTATTAAAATTTACAGCGTGAAGAAAATCATTGAGATGAAAGATCTGTTGCCATTTCTTTTTCTCGAATATAAAGAAATAAAATTAGGCTTTTGTTTTAAGGCTTTTCCTGTAATCAGGGTGTTTAAGTTGTTTACTTTTCGATTATTTTGCCGTAATCTGCAGCAAAATTTTGCTGTTTTTTTTTGTTCAAGCCTGATTGTTAAATACGCGTCACATGACATAACTTTAAATTTCGAGGAGGACCGTGCACGTCGTAAAGTAAATGAGTGATTTACATGCAGTTTATTTTTAGTTACCTAACCTTAGTTAAACCTTGCTTTACGCGCATTTATTTATTCCTTAACGCGTTAGAAACTAGTGTCAGTGTACTAAAAAAGCATCAACTGGACTGCTCTTACATTTTTTAGGTAGCCCGTGCAACGCCGGGCACGCAGCTAGTCTTATACATATAAAATCTGAGTATCTATCTATCTATCTATCTATGTCCAAGCTTCTTCTCCCGAACGACAGTGAACTGACCATCGAACCAGGTATCGATGGATTCGTCATCTTCCCGTCTTCATGTTTGGCTATTTAACATAATCCTCCGATAATAATTAGCGGAGATATCAATTAAAAATTATTAATTATGACTCTTAGATTTCAAAATAAAATCCATATTTTTCGACGGCTTTCCTCCATTCAAATTATTATTCAGTGCTTCAACTCAACTTTCCGGATGAACGCTTTTATTAAAATTTACAGCGTGAAGAAAATCATTGAAAAGAAACATCTGTTGCAATTTTTTTTCTCGAATATAAAGAAATAAAATTAGGCTTTTGTTTTAAGGCTTTTCCTGTAATCGGGGTGTTTAAGTTGTTTACTTTTCGATTATTTTGCCGTAATCTGCAGCAAAATTTTGCTGTTTTTTTTTTTTTTTTTTTGTTCAAGCCTGATTGTTAAATACGCGTCACATGACATAACTTTCATTTTCGAGGAGGACCGTGCACGTCGTAAAGTAAATGAGTGATTTACAAGTTATTTGAGTTCTTTGAGGGTTTGTACCTGGAAAACGGATTGATGTAATTCTTGTACGACCATGTGGATAGAATCCATCCAAATATTTATCTGAGTGGTATGTTGCATTAATAAACACCCGGGCAACGCCGGGTAGTAGACTATTTTATGTAAAAAGCGGATTGTTATTGTGCATAAATATTTCCGATATAGTCTATCAGATGTAATTCAGTTTAACGTGAGTAAAGATTATAGTTGATAATGCATATATTTTCCCCTTTTGTGCTGACTGAAAATGTACTCATAACTTGTATCATTGATAACGATTATTAACGTTGATGAGGTGTTTTGGCAAAAATATGTTTTACTGGTGTTTTGCAAACCTTGCTTTACGCGCATTTATTTATTCCTTAACGCGTTAGAAACTAGTGTCAGTGTACTACAAAAGCATCAACTGGACTGCTCTTACATTTTTTAAGGTAGCCCGTGCAACGCCGGGCACGCAGCTAGTATCAAATTTAAAATTCGCTATCGACCAAAAGTTGAGATGAAGTACTGAATAATGATTTGAATGGAGGAAAGACTCCGAAAATAAGGGATTTAAATTTTAATGACAGGTTTTAATTTCACAGAAATTAAGGGGTTTTTATTAATTTCTCCTAAACTAATTGATATTTCGAAAAATCCTTTCTTAGTGAATACTTTCGTAATCATGAGGACATGTCTGCCAAATTTCAAGTCTGAGGCTTCAGTGGTATCGGCTGCGCGTTGATATATATATATATATATATATATATATATTATCTCAGGACATTGATTTTTATATATTAAGATTATTGCTTATTCCATCAATTTCAGTGACTAAAAACAGTACTTTTGACTGTTTTAACTGAAGGAAACAACCCCATTGCAGTACTTTTACGTTTTAGTCGAATTTTACGAAGAAAGTAGATGCTTCGAAGTGTCTGCTTAGTAGGTATGTCAGTTAAAGAATTCAGGGGTGCATTCAGTTGGAACGAAAACACACCGTTCTGTAATTTGTAACAAGCATTTTACAGTATGATTACGTTCAATCAATTTATCCGCTCGATAGACCATGTGAACGTCTACTTCCGAAAAGCCCGCCTTCGGCTTCGGTTATGCTCCATGACATTCAGTCGACCTTCACTTCAATTTTGTAGGCGAAAATTTCTTTTCTTTAAATTTCACATTGTTCTATTTTTATCATTTTTCCTTTTTTACTCGCGTTAAATTCTGAAACGGGTGTTATTTAAATGCTTTCTATGCTTAATACGGTGTAATCTTGCTAAATTTGACATTTGAAACTCTAAGAAGCAAAGAGGTGTAAGTGCCAAACTTTAAACTAAGGAGAAAACTAGTGAAAATAATTGAGAGTTTAGGGCACTCTCTTAGAGCAGCTTACCAGAAGAAGCTATAACCATCAAGGTGTGGATAGCTTTTAGCAGGGCCACAGGTGCCCACTTAGGGGAGGGGGGGGGGGGGGGTTCATGACGCAGACTGCGCTATTGAAATTTTTAGGGGGTGTTTTGAGGGGTATTTTTTACTTTTTGGGGGGTGCTCTTGGTTTGAGGGTCCTCACGATTTTTAGGGGGATGCACCCTTGCTCTTTAGAGGGGTACCCCTGAGCAGGGTCGTCCGAAGAGAGGTGCGAGTAGGGCCCCCCTCTTCGGGGGGGCGTGGAGACAAGATGTGAGAAGACGCCGTAAAATAAGCTTTTGCTGCATTATTATTTTTTTTTATCAATCTTTTTAAAAAACGGTTTTTAAAAGTAAACACATTAGATTTAATTCCTATCTAGAATGGCACCACCTAGAAATATTTCAGATTATATGTTCAAATATATTTGAAATTACTATAAAAATGTTGAGTACTTTTCCATTATACGTCCACCTTCTGTGTGTGGGAGGGGCACCGTCATCTCTTGGTATGGCCCTGGCTTTTATAGGTTATTGATCTTCACTGGGGATTGATAAATTGACTAGGATCAGCCTAAACTGGACCCAGAGCCTGTTACTGCTCATCATTTTTGTATTTGAATTCCTTAGTTGAACTCGGTAAGCTTTCAAAAGCATATAATAAATTCAAATAAGCTATTGCTTCACTCAAAAAGTTTTTTCGAAATCTCCATCTTCACTTTATTACTGTGAAACGACTAAAATAGACATTAAACATTTGAAATCGAATGTTCTAAAATTTATCTTGAATTTTGGTATGCATTTTGGTTACTTCAACTATGCTTTACACAGAATGATATTTGTATTTGAATATTTTCCCTGTAAGTGAAATTATACCTAATACAATAAAAATAAAAAGAAACTCTTGTGAATAAAAAAGCAATCCTCTAAATTTAAATAACAATTTCGTGCAAAATGGCATCTCACACCCAGCTATTGGTTCAACTCATGCTTTATGTGAATGTATTTTTTAATTAAAGGAGATCAGGCAATTTAAAACTATAGCTTGATCCTCCTGAATCACTTGAAGCATATAAAAGTAAATGAGTGTAAGTGGCAAAATTAAAAATTTGGAGATGATAAAAGGCGGAGAAAAATTGTTCATCTGTTTGGGACAAGACATAGTTCTTGTAGCCCGGGTCGGTGCTGCTATACAATATGATTTAGATTTAGAAAAACTTTGCAACAAAAAGCTACCTAAGTTCTCAGTTTTGAACGAGTTGCTCCCAAAACATTAAGTTCCCTAGTATTTCTTTGCTTTTCACGGCCTCATTCCTTAAAAAACGGACTGTCTTATGCTTCTTCTGGCAAGTCAAAAGTCGCACTAAAATTTCGATTAATTACACTCGCAAAATGCAAATATCTATTACTTTCATTAATACTTTAAAATTATTCGCTACGAAATAAATGCTCCCCCCCCCACCCCGAATTTCCTTATTCGGCAAATTTTGTTGAACCATTCGCTGAATTTTCATAATTCGCAAAATTTGGAGTTCAATTTGGCAAAATTATCATCGTTCGGCGAAATTTCGAGTTACATTCTGCAAAGTGTGGAGCAGCATTCTGCAAAGTGTGGAGCAGCATTCTGCAAAGTGTGGAGCAGCATTCTGCAAAGTGTGGAGCAGCATTCTGCAAAGTGTGGAGCAGCATTCTGCAAAGTTTGGAGCAGCATTCTGCAAAGTTTGGAGCAGCATTTTTTCAAAGTTTGGAGCAGCATTCCGCAAAGTTTGGAGCAGCATTCCGCAAAGTTTGGAGTTGCATTCCGCAAAGTTTGGAGTTGCATTCCGCAAAGTTTGGAGTTGCATTCCGCAAAGTTTGGAGTTGCATTCCGCAAAGTTTGGAGTTGCATTCCGCAAAGTTTGGAGTTGCATTCCGCAAAGTTTGGAGTTGCATTCCGCAAAGTTTGGGGCTGCATTCCGCAAAGTTTGGAGCTGCATTCCGCAAAGTGTGGAGCATTATTCTGCAAAGTGTGGAGCATTATTCTGCAAAGTGTGGAGCAGCATTCCGCATAGTTTGGAGCAGCATTCCGCAAAGTTTGGAGCTGCATTCCGCAAAGTTTGGAGCTGCATTCCGCAAAGTTTGGGGCTGCATTCCGCAAAGTTTGGAGCTGCATTCCGCAAAGTGTGGAGCATTATTCTGCAAAGTGTGGAGCATTATTCTGCAAAGTGTGGAGCAGCATTCCGCATAGTTTGGAGCAGCATTCCGCATAGTTTGGAGCAGCATTCCGCATAGTTTGGAGCAGCATTCCGCAAAGTTTGGAGCTGCATTCCGCAAAGTTTGGAGCTGCATTCCGCAAAGTTTGGAGCTGCATTCCGCAAAGTTTGGAGCTGCATTCCGCAAAGTTTGGAGTTGCATTCCGCAAAGTTTGGAGTTGCATTCCGCAAAGTTTGGAGTTGCATTCCGCAAAGTTTGGAGTTGCATTCCGCAAAGTTTGGAGTTGCATTCCGCAAAGTTTGGAGTTGCATTCCGCAAAGTTTGGAGTTGCATTCCGCAAAGTTTGGAGTTGCATTCCGCAAAGTTTGGAGTTGCATTCCGCAAAGTTTGGAGTCGCATTCCGCAAAGTTTGGAGTCGCATTCCGCAAAGTTTGGAGTCGCATTCCGCAAAGTTTGGAGTCGCATTCCGCAAAGTTTGGAGTTGCATTCCGCAAAGTTTGGAGCTGCATTCCGCAAAGTTTGGGGCTGCATTCGGCAAAATTTGGAGTTGCATTCGGCAAAATCTGGGGTTGCATTCGGCAAAACTATCATCATTCGGCGAGTTGGGAATTTCCGTCCCCCCAAAAATTTAAGTTCGGGGCACCCCTATAACCCTGTTTGCCATCGGGGAGAACTTATTCACTTTTCAAATGTTAGTTTTACCATTTCTGAAGCTTGACAACAATCGTAACGATTAAACCTAGCATTCAGCGCAAATCTTTTTCAACCTAAATGCAGACAGAAAAGTTGACAAGCTTCAGAAATAAAAACAAACATTTGAAAAGTGGGCAAAATATTTGTGTGTGCATGACAAAATCACTCCCAGGTTGACGGTAATGTTTTGAATACGTATCACCGTGATTACCATAACTCTTGCAGAAAAAATATTACAATCCTGAATCAGCAATTTCATTGAATATGAATCAGCTACAATTAGCAAATGAAAGATATTTAAAACTACTTAAAACCGTTTACGTATTCATAGTTTATCTCTTTTTATCTTTAAATCATTCAGGTCATGTCTATGATCAGATGTAGGAGAAGTCAGTCGGAAACACATTTATTAGGGCGGTTAATTCAGGAACAGACAAAGATTCAATTAAGGGAATGTCAATATAAAAAAAAAAAAACAGGAGTCCTCGTCCACGCCGTTTTTCCCGTCGATTTCCCACATCGGCCGAATATTTCCAGATTTCGGTTTGATGTTTCCTGCAGGAGCTTTTGGTATCGGGGGATTAGCGGCAGCCGTAATCTGGCCGACAATGGCGCGGGGCTGATCGAAACCCAATCCGTTCCGCCCTATAAACCCAGGAGAGATCTATGAATACTTCGCTGTTTACGGCGGAGAGGGGTCACGCTTGGCGAAATGGACATCGGGGATGGAAAACGATACCCTAAGCAGGAAAGGATTCCACACGAAGCCGAAACCTATCCGAAATTCCGTTTGCATGGCTCCGGCAGTTTCAGTTTGCATGATCGAATTTAGAGTGGAATCGATGGTTGCGTTCGACGAACCTCACCGGTCGACCGGTAAGTAACCGGTTACAAACCGCATCGTTCTATCATCAGGGGGTGATTGTGAGTTCATCAAAAAATACCTGAAAGTTTCAAAGCGAGAACGGGGGGGGGGGGGGGGTAATCTTTGGCCCCTATTATTTAAGTGCACCTGTGCCATAGTATTAAATAGTTTTGAGTCAAAATAGTGTGTGTACATTTGATTAAAATTTTAGTGGGTTACAAAGTTAGTTTTGAGCTGGTGTTATACAAAATTATCTTGACATTTGTCCATCTTAAGGGTTAGCTGTTCATCTTAAGGCTCTTGCAGGTATATTTGATGAGTATTATATAATTTTTAAAAAATGTGGAGGTAGGGAGATAAAAGCATAACAAAAAAAAACAACATAATTCCGGTATTTTCGGACATAAAAATACCGGAAATACGTCCGAAAATACCGGAAATTCGGTAAAATACAGGAACACAATCACCCCTGTATCATCTATCGGTTACCTCACCGGTTACCATTTTAAGCTGTTGATTGGTTGATTGGAGCACGTGATCATTAGTTGTCACGTGATTAACTAACCGGTCGCTCTCGGTCGTGCTCGTCGAACGTAACCTTAGCATTCTGATGGAACAGTGCCGGATCTGGGGGGCGGGGGAGAACTAAGGCGGCGCCCTTTCCCCGGGTGGCAACGGCAACACCTGGGAGGCGGCGAAATCAGGGTTGGCACGGACAACTAACGAGCTGATGTGTGCATCACATGACTTCCTTTTACTCCAATTTAATGTCATTTTCCCATTATTGGCAATTTTAATGTGATTCAATAATTTACTCTCTAAATATCACCAATAATGGCCAAATTGAAACCAGATTTTAAAAAAAAAATGCCAAATTTGTCTCCAAGTTGGCGACAAAACTTGGCGACCAAAAGACTGGCGATAATTTGTCAAGTGTCTGCTAAATTGTAACACCACTTGAGTTTACATCGAAATTAACAATGATTCACCCCCCCCCCCCAAAAAAGAAGCAAAAGACCCCTTTAGAAACACCCGAATGCAACAAAACGGGGAGGTGCACAACCAGATCCCACTAGGAGCCTACGTACCAAATTTCAACTTTTTAGGACATACCGTTCTTGAGCTATGCGACATACATACGCACATACATACGTACATACAGACGTCACGAGAAAGCTCGTTGTAATTAATTCGGGAATCGTCAAAATGGATATTTCGCCTGTCTATACGTTCTTAGGCACTTATAGTGCAGTGTAATTGTTATAAAAACTAAGCTCACATCAAACAACACAATTTGTCGCAATTCATACGTGATTGCAATAAGCGAAACTCGAGTTTAGCCAATGTCTCCTTCAATATCAAGCGTGCTAACTGTGCTTCCTCATTATTACAATACTTCGCAACTCCAACGAACTATAGGGGGCACTGCAGTCACTGACTAATGGCGAACGAAAAAACTAAAACAAACGTATGCGGTAACGAAGAAAATGGTAATAAGTTTAGTAAATTTTGTTCGTATGCATGATTTTTTCGCTTTATTCTTTTTAAATTAATTTTCAAAGTCTTGTGGATATTCTGGCCCACGTAGAAAGAAATGAGAATTCAAGAAGCATTACTAAACGTCAAAGATTAATGCAAACTACGTAGTTCGTAGTTCTAAGCAGCTATTTCCACGATGTTGAATTCGATATTTATCAATTCTTGATAAAACGAAATGATAATTGTGGCCTGACAAGAATAACAATTAATGCTAGAAAATTCAATATGACATTACAAATTATTATCGAAAGAAGATGATACTTTTTTGTCTTGCTTGGCTAGCGCTCATTGTTTTGCATTTTTAGCTCAGTTATTTCTCTCGAATTTCCGAATCGGTTAATTTAAAATTTTTCTGTTTCGATTTTTCTAATTTCTGAGCTACGATTTAACTGTGTCATGTTATGCGAATCATCAACAAAATTCTCACGGATATATGGTGGTAGTTTTCTTTTCAGTTGATTGACCATTATTTCTTTTTACTTATCGAATTCTGTAATCTTACTACCATTTTATTCCACTCATGATAAAAATTAAAAATGGTTTATCTAAAAACGCGAAATCTCGCCAAGGATACTTAGCTTGCACAATACTAAAACTATAACCCTAAACAAATTTGGCGAAACCTTTCAGCTGAGAATAAAAGCAACAAAATAAATTCTTTCTCGGTTAAACATTTTTCATTTCGTTCTACGATAATATATTCACGAAAAAATTTTGCATACTGTCTATTCCAACTAAATGCTGCTGCAAAATATGGTTTGTTAAATTAATTTAAGATTAAAAAAAAACCCATATTCTTACAAATTCACACAAACAATAAAATTTTTACCTGGTATAACGTTATCCAAGTTTGTTAATCCAGAGTTTTCTGGTGTTAACGCGAGTTCACCATTTCTCAATCAAATCACTTTTTAGAGGGAAATAATGAAAACTAACATTATTTTGAGAAGCCCGAACACTTTCTGTTGCTGAAAGCAATCCAAGACACATCGATTGCGTTAATAAATACTCAGAACAAACTGCCTATGTTTAAGTCAACAGACTTACGTGGAACGCAATGTGGCAATGTTTTAGTTTTTCCGGAAGTTTTGCAAATCACCGCAAGGTAGCGTATTCGAGCGCTGGAGTTGCGACTAGAAAATCGCCCGTCAAGATA
This sequence comes from Uloborus diversus, assembly GCF_026930045.1. Taxonomy (NCBI): domain Eukaryota; kingdom Metazoa; phylum Arthropoda; class Arachnida; order Araneae; family Uloboridae; genus Uloborus; species Uloborus diversus. The sequence continues at coordinate 111,913,913 of NC_072739.1, read as the reverse complement.
TGACGGGTGAAAATTGCTTCTACACTTGAACGAAGCCATTGCCTGTTTGGTGATATTTTGATGGTTGAAATGGTAACCCTAACTCCAGTGGATTAACCCTGAACTCCAGTAGGTAGCGTTCATTATTAACCATTCTTTCGTTTCTTCATTCCCCTGAAATAACAGTCTTTTACCAGTAAAACGGTTAAGTGACCGGATCGAGTTCAGCCTTGTCACAATAAAGGATTTCCATGCATTTTAAACATTACCAAAACATGTTATCAAATGGTCATGCCGTGGCGTGAGTTTCGTTTTTGAAACTCGGGCGTTTCTCGATCATTGGCTATTATATATATGTATGAGGATTATTTGTTGATTTAGTAAGTATCTTTTCAACGGACTGCATCACGTATCAATACTTATGTTGTGCTTCGATTAATCTTAAAATTATCTCCGTTGAGCGGAAACACGTCCGGCAGATATACAGTGACCAGGGAGGTGACAGTGACTTGAGCGTTTGTTCATTATCAACACATTCCACGACGCTACACAAAACCTGACAAAGGCCATTGTCTGCTAATGCATCTCCTTAATAAGCAGACCATGTGCATCCTCGTACGTATTGTTATGAAAATCTGTATTATTTGCAAAACCAAGGGCCCTGCCTGTTACATCATTTATCAAATGTAATATACGTAATGCTAATAGGATTTAAAAGATTTTCCAGATATGCAGGTTTAACATTCTTTTTCTAGTTTTTGCTTTAATCGATTTATTAGCACGAGTTTCGAACCCAGGCTTTATGGTGTTTGGGGGTTGGACATTTAGTTTTCATTTGGAGTTATATTAAATACAAGCCGGTGAATTCCTTCAGAGGGGGGGGGGGGTTGGCGTATAAACTCAATGTCAGGATTTGGGTACCACAATTTTAGGTCCACCAAAATGGGGCAAATCTCTTTCTTTCTACTTTTGTTTTTTGAATAACTACTTTGAAAACGTGCGGATTTTCTTGAGGAGAGGGGCACCGAATTTCACCAGGAATCTATATATTTCCGAATTATATCAGTTCCATTCATTTCCTCTTACAGTGCGCGCGTTAGAAGCAATGCAGTGGAATATTTCAACTATCCGAAATCCGACTATCCGAATCGCTTTCAGTATTCAGAAAAAAAAAAGAAAAAAGGAGAAAACGTATTGCAATTCATAAAATAATTATTCAGTCTACACGCGCAATAGCCAAACAGCTTATGACCACGGATTGTATGGAAAGATAAACATCCGTTTTACAGCCGGCAATAGACGAATCTATTATTTTTTTTCCGATGTCAGCTTTTGCAGAAGCAGAGTCTCATTCAAATGAGCGGAATACGCGCATCAAATTTTTTACTTTTCCCCCCTATTCACATAGATTCGTCTTATCTGGACGTTTGAAAATTCCATGCAATCCGTGGTTGGACAGTACTTTGACCGGAATCTTTAGAAAGCAATGACTTTCCTACAATAAGTTATGCCCACAGTACAATGTACTGCACACTCTGATTGTGATATTCTGATAGTTGAAATTTTAAATCTAATGGATGACCGTTATAATCCAGTAGATAGCGTTCACTTGCTGACCCCTTTTTCGTTTCTTCATTCCCCTGAAATGACACAATCTGACCAATAAAACAGTCAAGTTACCGGAGAGAGAGAGAGAGAGAGAGAGAGAGAGAGATCTAGAGTTCTGCCTTTTTTATCTTTACTAATAATAAAGCTGAAAGTCTCTCTGTCTATATCTCCCTGTCCATATCTCTGTCTGTCTGGATCTCTCTGACGCGCATTGCGCCTAGACGGTTCGGCCAATTTTCATGAAATTTGGCACAGAATTAGTTTGTAGCATGGGGGTGTGCACCTTGAAGCGATTTTCGAAAATTCGATTTTGTTCTTTTTCTATTAAAATTTTAAGAACATTTTCCCGATACGGAAACCCCCCCTCCCCCGAAATGCGGTACTGATAAGGAAAAGAGGGAATGCATGATAAGTAAATGGTATTGATAGATACCATAGCTTAGCACCTGGAAATCTATGGAAAATATTTTAACCCTTATCTTTACTAATAATAAAGCTGAAAGTCTCTCTGTCTGGATCTCTGTGACGCGCATAGCGCCTAGACCGTTTGGCCGATTTTCGTGAAACTTAGCACAAAATTAGTTTGTTGCATGGAAGTGTGCACCTAGAAGCAATTTTTTTGAAAATTCGACTTTGTTCTTTTTCTATTCCAATTTTAAGAACATTTTCCCGAGCAAAATTATCATAAGATGGACGAGTAAATTACCAAGTTATCATAACGTGGAACCGTAACATGGGCAAGCCAATTGCCGAGAAATTCATCATACATTATTTGTAATTATACAGGCGAACCAAAAGACCTTTTAATTTTCTACTACGGACAAAGCCGTGCGGGTGCCACTAGTGTCAAAATAAAGCATTTCCCTGCAGGTCAAAACACTACCAAAACATATTATCAAATTATCATACCGTGGCGCGAGTTTCATTGTTCATGACGTCAGGAGCGTTACTCGATCATTCGTTATTATATATAGGTGGATATTAGTTACGGACGTAATAACCAATTTTGAAAGTTGGAAAAGGTTCATCTTTGAGAAAACATAAACCAGATAGGTGTGGGTTTTTTTTTTTTTTTTTTCTTTTTTTGAGCAATCACGTTTGCTTATTGTTCTCATTTGACTGTTTTTGATGTCCTATCATTTTATTTTCCCACCGCCACCCTCCGCACCATCACCGTCGACGGGCTCCTCACGATGTTGCTCCTATGCCGAAAGCCGTCTCCAGGTTGCATCCATGTCCTACACACACGCGCATACATACACAACTACACACACACACACACACACGCACATATACACAGATACAAACACATACACACACGCATACATACAGACACCCACACATACACACACAAAAACATACACACACATACACACAACTACCCACACATACACACACAAAAACATACACACGCATACATACAGACACCCACACATACACACACAAAAAAATACACACACACACACACACACACACGCACATATACACAGATACAAACACATACACACACGCATACATACAGACACCCACACATACACACACAAAAACATACACACACATACACACAACTACCCACACATACACACACAAAAACATACACACGCATACATACAGACACCCACACATACACACCCAAAAAAATACACACACATACACACAACTACCCACACATACACACACAAAAACATACACACACATACACACAACTACCCACACATTCATGCCTGCACACAGACACAAACACATATGCCCACACACACATACCCCCCCCCCGCACACACGCATTCATACACACAACTACCCACACACTTATGCTAGCACACAGACACAAACGTCTATACACACACACACACTCGTGATTGCGAAAAACAATTTGAATTCAAGATGTCAAAATTCAATTTTTTTTTTTTTTGTGTGAGAATATTCGTCGACCTCAAATCCGGAACTTAATGTGAAAATAACGTTTAGAAATAAAATAAGAACAAAATCGAATTTTTAAACAAAATGCTGTTTTGTGCACACTTACGGCCCAGTGCAATTCAAATGAGATACCGTTCACTCCCCTCTTTTTACCAGGAAACCATCCAATGGTGAAATGATGAAAAAATAAATAAATAAGATAGTTGCAATCAGGGTTGCCAGATTTAAGAGCCGTAAATACGGGACAGGCTTCTAAGAGTGAAAAGTAGGGTGGGGGGGGGGGGGTATTTTTGAGAGACGTCTGTTCATGATAAATCTGAAAAATGCAATTGAAACAAAGCATTAAACCTCACAAAATGTCGCCTATCTATGTATAAAATTATTTTCATTGTGATTGACGACGCATGCGCGGAGATATGCTTATTTATTTTTTATTTATTTATTTAGAAGCTAAAGAGCTTTACATACATAGAGGACTCCGTGCCAATCGCCATGCCTCCGGACACACACAGGAAAGATTTACAACATAAGAGAAGGAAATAACACCCAGGGCAGCGGAGGGAATCGAACCCACGACCTCCGGCTTAGAAGACGAAGCTTCTACCTCAGAGCCGCGGAACCCCAGATATATTTCCAACATTAGTCAATGAGCAAAGAAGAAGCAACTATTCAACTTCTCATGATCTGCCGCCAAAACAAAACATGCAAACCAAATCAAAACGAAAACAGTTTTGGCATTTGCTGCCACATAATTTCACATTTTTTGTTTTGCTTTATTTTATTCCCTTAAAATAATGTCTCGTTGTGTGAAATATTGTTAATATCAGCTCGAATACGGGACTTTAGCCGTCCCGTATGGAAGTTCCCCGGAACGCGGGACACTTTTTCAAAATACGGGACTGTCCCTTAAAATCCGGGACATCTGGTAACCCTGGTTGCAATCGAAGAATAGAAAAAAAAAAAATGTTTTTAAATGCGTAAAGAATTTATCCTCTTATTCCCGTCATCTTTACAAATAATAAAGCTGAAAGTCTGTATGTCTGTTACACGCATAGCGCCAATACCGTTCGGCCGATTTTCATGAAATGTGGCACAAAATTAGTTTGTAGCATAGGGGGTGAGCACCTCGAAGCGATTTTTCGAAAGTTCGATTTTGCTCTTTTTCTATTCCAATTTTAAGAACATTTTATCGAGCAAATTATCATAACGAAGACGAGTAAAATACCAAATTATCATAACGTGGAACTATGTAACAGCCGTAGTAAAAAATTAAAATGACCTTTTAAATTTCTACTACGGGCAAAGCCGTGCGGGTACCGCTAATCTAAATATAAAATGCTAAAGTGTGCCAAAAATTTAAGAATAATCGCCAAATTTAGCGATTTTCAGTGGGAAATGGAAGATATTTTTAATTTCTCGCAAAATCTTTAACTATGGTCAGATTTTTTGAAAATTCGACAGGCTTTAAGACCTTATATCTTGATAATGGAGAGACAAGGGCAAATTATCATGCGTCCAAAAATTTGTCTAGCTATGTTTTTTCTCGACTGTTACGTATTTTTTGCTTTCTTCTATATCTAATATATAGAAGAAAGTATTGGATTCGTGCAAATTTTCGAATTTCGAATTTTGACGGATTCGAACGTTTTGAGGTGTGCTGAGTCCATTTCGACCATTTTTGGAAAATGTCTGTCTGTGTGTGTGTGTGTGTGTGTGTGTATGTATGTATGTATGTGTGTGTGTGTGTGTGTGTATGTATGTGTGTCACGTCTGTGTGTGACCAGTTTTTTGTGGCCGCTCTACAACAAAAACTACCGCATGAAATCGAACGAAATTTAGTACACATATGGGCCCCTATGTGAACTTGTGCCCATTAGTTTTTGGCGCGAATTCCTCCAAGGGGGGTGGAGCAATGGGACGTTTTTCGAGTTACGCGTGCTTGCTATTCCTCAGGAAGTTACTGGCGGAATCAAACAAAATTTGGTCCATATGTTGGTATTAACAGGAACAGGTGCTGATTCAATTTTGGTGTCAATAACTCAAACGGGGGTTGAGCTGTAGAACGTTTTTTGTCGTCAATTGTGACTGCTGTATCTCAAGAAATAATGAACGGAATGAAAGAAAAATTTATCGGCAAGTAGCCCTTAGTGGGTATAAGAACTGATTTTATTTTTGTGTCAACAGCTAAAAGGGGGGTAGCGCAATCACCCGTTCTTTTTTTCCATTTTGAGTGCCCTATCTCAAGAAGTAATGCTACGTTCTGGTTGAAATTTGGAATATATGTGAATCCATATGTAAACAGGCTTTGGTTCTATTTTGACGCCGATCGCTCCAAGAGGTGTTGATTTTTTTTTTTTTTTTTTTTTTTTTTTTTTGCGAATGAAAATATTTTTATTAATGCAACAATAAGAAAGATAAATCGTAATAGATTGTCGTCTGCGTATTTCTCGTGATTTTAATTGTATGGAAATGATAGGAAATATTATCTCAATGATTTAAAATGTTGAACTGTTGCCATCTTATGTTTGTTAACAAATAAAATATTTGTAATTCATTCAAGCAAGGCTTTTAAAATAACTTTCAATTTTCGCTCTTTGCTTTGCTTTTGCAATCATTCATACATTGGGATGGTCGTCAAGTTTTTGCATGTGTCATTTTGTTTTTGTTGGGAATATTGCTTCCTCGTCAAGCATGGGGAGGGATCAGAAAAAAAAAAAAGAAAAATATAGAAGAAAGTTTCGTGATGGCCACAACATACTAGTTTTTTTTTCTTTTCTTTTTTTTAATCAATTTGTGTGTACCTGCTATCGAAAACAGACAGGCTTTCCATGCATTAAACGACAATACATATTTTAAACAAAAACACACAGTCATTGTGGTGATTCAAGTTTATGAAGTTTTAGCATTATACAAAAGAAAGTTTGCATAATGTTCGTAACAGTACGTTGTACAACGGTCATTGTTTTCTTATTCAGTTACGTTACATTTACGTTTCAATCTACTTATATCGGTCAAACAAAAAACGCAAATCAGTAGATAACTTTATGATTTTTTTAATGAGGTAATTTTTAACTTCGTTGGAACAGTTATAAGTTCAACTATTTTTAAAAAAAACTTGCAAAACCCAACTTCTTAATGTTTCGTATTACGTAATTCTTTTCGAAGTTATAATTTCGCAAATTTTATTGTATTAAGATGATAAGTTTTAGTAGAAAAAAATTGTACTTGTGTATAAACCACGCAAGATACCAAAAGCCTGGAGAAGGGTGATAAATGTTTTTCGTTATCGATTTAGGTATGAAGCGGCTCATTTAAAAAAAAGATCGCCTAACCGGTATAAACAACAAAACGCTTATTTGTTCGTCAAAAGTTGCCAAAATCAGTATTGTTGAAATTTAGAATTCAATGTTTAGCTTTTAAATAAAGCACTTTACTAAACGACTAAAAGTTATATTTAAAATAAAAAAACAATCCATCAAACAATTGTTGAAATTTAAAATTGTTTAATTTTTAAATAAATCAATCCATTAAAAAAAATCTAATATATACGCGAGAGATGCGTTCCATGACTCCTCGCGTAAGTCGAAATTTCGCGTTGTGGAAAAGTGTTGTATACGATTTTTTTTTTATTAACAAACCCAATCATTTTAGACATTTTTAAACACTTTTAAAACTGTTTTAGACCATTTTTAAACTATATATTACTGTTTCTTACACAAAGAGCTGAATTTATAACATATTTTTAAAAAAACTGCATTATCTTTACTAATAATAAAGCTGAAAGTCTCTCTGTCCGGAGGATGTCTGGATGTCTGTGACGCGCATAACGCCTAGACCGTTCGGCCGATTTTCATGAAATTTGGCACAAAGTTAGTTTGTAGCATGGGGGTGTGCATCTCGAAGCGATTTTTCGAAAATTCGATGTGGTTCTTTTTTTATTCCAATTTTAAGAAAAAAACTATCATAAATTACGAAATTATCATAACGTGGAACCGTAACATGGGCACAAGCCAATTGGCGAGATACGAAATTATCATGACGTGGAAGCGTAAGATGGGTACAAGCCAATTGGCGAGAAAATTCACCATACATTATTTGTAAATATACAGGCGAACCAAAAGACCTTTCATTTTTCTATTACGGGCGAAGCCGTGCGGGTGCCACTAGTTTAACATAAAATAGTGTTACGATGCACAAAATCAATGATCCATGGGAGAGAGAGACATAAAAATAAAACAGTGCGGTACGTACAGTATGAAGTAATAATAAAGCACTGCACTGTAAGAGTATACTTTTATAACATTTACAGCTATGGTAACACCCTTCTTTCAGAGTCTCTAATAATCAGCAATACAAGAGCAGATTTCAGTTTCATATCGTTTGCATTTTGCTTAAACACCACTCTGCGAGCTTCATATTAAAACTAAGGTCTGGACCTATACGGATTGCCTTCTCTTGACTTTAGTTGCACGTATGAAAACTTCACTCAAACATAATTGCTGTGCTACCTTCGACCCATTTTCTAGTTGTTCAAGCGCATCAAGTATTTTTACCTTTTCTTAAATTGTCGCAAACTTTCGCTTTTTGTTTCTATCTTCAAACTTTAGATGAAACTGTGCCTAAGTGCCACCATATTTCATCACCTTTGATGAAAGTACATACACGAAGTCAATGTTTAGTAGTCAATAACAAAGCCGAAACTTAGTATCACGATTCCTTTCCAAATATTTTCGCGTTGAGAGCGAGAAATTTGCTTTCGCTCTAAAATTCGTTGCTCCTGAAAAACTCGCGTTATAGCCATTTCGCGTAAGTCAAATCGCGTTGTAGCGAGAGTCGACTGTAGTTAGATTGAAACGAAAAAGAAAATCCACCAAACAAATGAATGAAACCGTTAAATATATAAAATTTGGATGTGTCAGAAGGTCTACGCAACTGTTGCATCTATGTTCCAGCCTTGATGTCTTTTTTGATTATTTTCTGTTGTATTTTCGTTTAAATTCATTTCCTAAGACTACTTTTGAATAACTGTTAGATGTGTGCCATATTGCACAATTGCACACATCTAGCACTTGCACTACATCCTTGCAATTTCAGAAACACTTTCACAAGCTCGATGAGCTGCGAGTAAGTACAAAAATATTTGGGAAACATAACTTATTCAATATTCAACTGAATAATTTATAAGCAAGAGTTAAGGGACAATAACAATAAGGTAAAAATAGTTAATGAGGAAAGATAGAAAAAGTTTTATTTTTATCTTAATTCCTGTGAATTATGACTTGAATTTAATAAACAACTAATTCAACTGAAATTTTAGAGGCAACAGTTAAAAGTACAGAAGTAGTAATCAAAAACTAGAACAAGTACTACTAAACTACTAAAGGAAATTTCTAGAGCAAGTTTATTCGAATTTCAGTTGTTGTGCTTGAAATTAAAACAAAAGGTTCTTTATTTAAGATATGGTTTGGATTAAACAAATTTAACTTTTTGAACGGAATAGATTAGGAACAACAGTTAAGGTACACAGTAGCCCAAAGCTGGAATGCCCCTATCCAAAGAGCAAAGGCGCCCCCCCCCCCCCCGAAATCGGGAGTCTCCATCACAAAAACGAGAAAATATCCCTGAAAATACTCTTTAAAATTTTAATAGTGCCAGTCTGAGCCATGACCTCTCTCCCCCTCCCCCCTCCCCACCCGGTCCGTACAAAAAAAAGTTATCAAGGAAATATCGAGCAAAAGTTTAATTTTTAGTTTAGTTCTTGTGAATTGCGGCTTGGGTTTAATTTTGACTGAACTTTTGATCAACAACACATTCTTTTCAAATATTCGTACATACATATTTAACATAATGAATTCGAATCAATATCGTCTTTAAAACATGAACAGTGTGTTTCATTTTTAGTTTATCTGCTAATTGCTAATTTTTGGAGTAGAATGTTAACTTGAATTTGTTTCATAACATACAATATAAAGTTGATTAGTACTGGCACTCAACAAAATCAACTTATTGTGTTGAATATAGGTTCTATATACACTGTATGATACTAACAACTCATAGTGGCCAAAGGGCAAGCCCGTCTCTTGGGGTAGGCGACCTAGGCGGCCTCCTAGGGCAGCAAATTAGGGGCGGCAAATTTCGAAGCTGAAACATTTTTTTTTTAAGTATGAATACCTGTTTCAGCGGCATAAGCTATTCAACGCTATAGAAAAATAAATAAATAGAATGTACTTACATGTAAAGCATAGTTCAGAATTCAATTTTTGAGACAGAAAATTGCGGATTTAAAAAAGTCTTTTGAAAATATTAATATCTGTTTCAGTGTCATAAGATGCACTACTTAAATGTTAAAAAAAGATAATTCAAGGAGTATACCAGTGCTTGGATATGCAAAACCCAGTTTGGAATGTAACTAGAAACTGACTTTAATTTTAAGCACTTTACTATTATTTGGTCTTTATTAATGTATTATTATTGAGCAATCACGATTGCTTATTGCTTTAATTTGACTGTTTTGGCGTTCCTATGATTTTATTTTCCCACCAGCACCCTGTGCAGCATCACCATTGACCGGCTCCAAACGATGCTGCTCCTATAGCGAAAATCGTCTCCAGGTTGCATCAATATCCTACACACACGCACACACAACTACACACACACAACTACACACACATACAGCTACACACATACACACACGCATACATACAGACACCTACACATACATACACACACAAACACATACACACACAGAAACACATATGCGTACACACGCATACACATACCCTGCCCCCACGCACACAAACACTCATACACACAACTATCCACACACTCCTGCCTGCACACAGACATAAACACACATGCCTACACACACATACACATACCCCCTACACACAAACACACATACCCCCCCCCACACACACACAAACACACACGCCTACATATACTCACACACACTCGTGATTGCGAAAAACATAATTTGAATTCAAGATGAAAAAATTCAAATTATTTTTTTTTTATATTATTCTAATATTCAATGTGGAAGGGGGCGTGGGCATTTGTCACTATCGCCTAGGGCGGCAGAACTACTAGAGCCGGCCCTGCCAAAGGGAACATTATCAACGTACTTTGGGATAGAGAATAAAAGTCCATTTTGGCAAAACACTTCAATGCAAATGTTTTACAAATTGATTGCAACTTGTGCTTAACTTTTATAAAATCATGAACAACTCACCACTTGAGAGACACGGGAACACCAATGAAAAAGCATCCAGGTTCCATAATTATACACCAGCACAAAGACGCACTTAAATCACCAACACGGGCTCGAACCCATCAAAACAACCGATGCAGCACGAGCACACACACACACACACTTCACTCAATGGATTTGCAGCCGGCCCTCACCGATAGAACAGCTGGGCCACACTCGACTGACTGACTGCCACTCTTCAACTGCTTGCTTACCTGTGGCATGCAGAAGCCCGACTCATCTGTTGTTACGCCACAATGCTTTTTCTCCCTTTTCCCTATTTGTGGGGATGCGCTTTTCCCTCCCTAGCCACAGGTATGGCAGATTTGCCAACTTATCCCCTTCCTTTTCGTTTCCTCGCATATATCGAAACTCGAAGTATCACAGTAGGGGCCAGATTAAGGCATGGGCACATGGGGCACGTGCCCAATATTTGGGGGGCACCAAATCTATGGGTAAAATTTTGATTTTTGACTCATTCCATATCGCACTATAGCAAGATGAAAATATTAAATCTAGAAAAAAAAATCCCTGTAAAAATTTAATATCTTTCGCAATTCCCGAAACCACTCCAAGTTCGCTCTGTATTTACAACTTTTTAAAGTTATACCATAGATAATTTTTATATGAATGGGATACTGCAACGGGCAGTTTGACGACATCTTATATTATCATGTTTAGTTATCGTAATACTATGTCACTTCTATTTTTTGCAATATAAGGTACCACCCAATTTAGTACAGATATGGTAATACGCAAGTATCAAAATATTTTACTGCTTCTGTATGTAGCACTTAAAAGTACACTTAACTAGGGCTTGATTACTGAACAGGCCAACTTGGCCGTGACTTAGAAGCCCTAAATGGCTAAAACTGTTTTAAGAAATGACTAAAATTAAAAGTTTTGGTTACAGGGGGCCTCTGAAAAAATGTTTGGCAAAGAGCAAAACACAAACATCTTAATCGGGGCCCTGCACTTAACATGTTAAAGTGTTGACATTTCATTTAATTAAGAAAAAGCTCTTTTTCTTTAAAAATAGTTTTTTTTTTCTTCCCATTTTCAACACTCACAGTAATTAATTAAAACTGATTAACTAGAATCCAATCATCGAATGGGGTCAGGTGTAAATTGATCCAGGATAAATGGAGTTCTCCTCAGGGGTCCCCGAACTCTATTTTTTGGCAAGACTAAAAATCTGAATTTTCCGAATAGAACTCCAAATTTTTCCGGTTAATATTTTTTTCAAATCGTCTAACAAAATTTGCCGCATAAGGGAATCTTTCGAAGGTCATGGTGACCTCCCATGGGGGCGCCACTTGTTCTTCTGTACATAATATTTTGTTTTCTTACCTAAATCTTGAGCTAGATCTTGTCTAGGAAAGTATGGGTTGGCTTGCCAGACTTCCCGGTTTTCAGCTAAAATCCCGGTGCCCCGGCCGGTTTATTTTACGTCCCGAAAACAGGTAAATATGATTACAAATGACCAATGAGGTCTTCTTTACTAATAATAAAGCAGAAAGTCTCTCTGTCCGGAGGATGTCTGGATGTCTGTAGGATGTCTGTAGGATGTCCGTAGGATGTCTGTGACGCGCATAGCGCTTAAACCGTTCGGCCGATTTTCATGAAATTTGGCACAAAGTTAGTATGTAGCATGGGGGTGTGCACCTCGAAGCGATTTTTCGAAAATTCGATGTGGTTCTTTTTTTATTCCAATTTTAAGAAAAAAAGTATCATAAATTACGAAATTATCGTAACGTGGAACCGTAACATGGGCACAAGCCAATTGGCGAGATACGAAATTATCATAACGTGGAACCGTAATGTCGGTACAAGCCAACTGGCGAGAAAATTCACTATACATTATTTGTAAATTTACAGGCGAACCAAAAGACCTTTTGATTTTTCTATTGCGGGCGAAGCCGTGCGGGTATCACTAGTAAAACAATAAACTGTGAAGGTCTACTTGGGACATTTACTTTATCATTTGTAACATTGACTTGTAAAATTAATACCAGATTAGCTTGTGAGGATTTTTACAACAAGAATAAAACCAAAAAAGACAGTCCTAAAAACGAAAAGTATATTCAAATAGTATTCATTTTTTGTTCCTCATTCATAGGGTCTTTTTTAATTAAACTAAATTGTAAATATTTGCTTCTAAAAAGTAAAATGCTAAAATGTAATTTTTTATTGCCCCTGTTTTAGATCCATAATTAGTAACTATTATTAAAACATTAAGAATAAACCCCCACTATAAAATACTCAAAAATCATTGGTGTACCCTGTTGAATACCAACGACGCGGGGGTGGGGGAGCATTCCTGTGTCCCGGTTGAACATTTTAGAAATCTGGCAAGCCTATGTATGAGCCCAATCTTGGATTTTTCAAAAAAAAAAAAATCCCAATGACAGCCTTGTTATAGATGCGTTCGAAACGGAAGGATCGAGTGTTGACGGATTGGCAGCTGCTCTATTTGTCTTCGACAGGGATTCACGAAAAGGGCCAACACCGTCACGGCGGCTGCTTCGCGCGGACGGTACAGGTACACGCGATTGGCGGACGTTCTATAGAGAGAATGGGGTGCACCATAGTGTCGTCCTCTCCCTCTCATGGAAATAAATTATGGCAACAAGGCTGACAACATCGAAAGTTGAAAATTGGAAGACTTATGCGCATAATCAGGGCCGGCTCTATTAGTTCTGCCGCCTTAGGCGATATTGACAAGTGCCGCCCCCTCCATTAAATAATAATAATAATATAAAATAATAACAAATTTAAATAATCGAAATAATAGTAAAGTGTTAAAATTAAATAGAGTTTCTATTTAAATTCCAAACTGCGTTTTGCATATCCAAGCACTGGTTCACACTTAAAGTTATCTTTTAACATTAAAGTAGTGCATCTTATGCCACGGAAACAGATTAATATATTCAAAAGATATTTAAATCACGCAATTTTCCGCCTCTAAAAGAAAATTGAATTTCTAGTTCAATTTCGAACTATACTTTGCATGTCCTAATATTAGTACACACTCTAAATTATTTTTATTTTTAGCATTGAAGCAGTAAATCTTATAACGCTGAAACAGATGTTTTACTTTAGTTTACTTCAAAAAAAAAAAAAAAAATTTCAACTTCGAAATTTGCCGCCTCTAAAATCTGCCGCCCCAGGCGGCCGCCTACCCCAGGAGCCAAGCCTACGTATGATTAGGGACACTTTGCACGAACGAATCTAAAGACAAAAATTAGAAACTGAAGTTAATTTTTTGAGGAGGCTAAACTCTCAATTTGCCGGATGAAGCTCCAAATTTTGCCGAATCGTCAGATGAAATTTGCTAAATAAGGGCATTTTTGGGAGGTCACAGTGACTTCCCATTGGGCACCGCTGAGTGAAAGGAACTTTTTAAAAAAATACCAAGGAAAGAGCACCTATAGTAGATACTATTCGGGGCTTCCCGATGAGAAGTCAAAATGTTCATCATTCAGCAAAATTGAGAACTATTTGGCAAAATTAGCATTTGGCGAAATTTTGTGTTCCATTCGGCAAAATTATCATCATTTGGCGAAAAAATTACTTAATTTTACGCTAGTAAAGAAACCCATTTTAAACTAATATACGCATCGGACATTGAAAACAGCCGAAATTTCAATTTGTTTCTGATACCACACTAGAAGCGGAGAGGGTTTTCGAAAAATCAAGATAATAAGACCTTTTACTAGCTAGATGGTCCGCCTAAAAATTACCTCCTTATTTGTTTAGGGGGCTATCTAGCTAGCAAAAAAAGTTTTATTATCTTTCTTTTTCAAAGATGTTGTCAGTATTTGGTGCATATCCACTATAGGTGAACTTACCTTAAAACCTAATTAATCCGGACTAATAGAGGATATAAGCAGTCGGAATTAATGAAAATCCTTACTAATAATAAAGCAGAAAGTCTCTCTGTCCGGAGGATGTCTAGATGTCTGGATGTCTGTAGGATGTCTGTAGGATATCTGTAGGATGTCTGTGACGCGCATAGCGCCTAAACCGTTCGGCCGATTTTCATGAAATTTGGCACAAAGTTAGTATGTAGCATGGGGGTGTGCACCTCGAAGCGATTTTTCGAAAATTCGATGTGGTTCTTTTTTTATTCCAATTTTAAGAAAAAAAGTATCATAAATTACGAAATTATCGTAACGTGGAACCGTAACATGGGCACAAGCCAATTGGCGAGATACGAAATTATCATAACGTGGAACCGTAATGTCGGTACAAGCCAACTGGCGAGAAAATTCACTATACATTATTTGTAAATTTACAGGCGAACCAAAAGACCTTTTGATTTTTCTATTGCGGGCGAAGCCGTGCGGGTATCACTAGTAAAACAATAAACTGTGAAGGTCTACTTGGGACATTTACTTTATCATTTGTAACATTGACTTGTAAAATTAATACCAGATTAGCTTGTGAGGATTTTTACAACAAGAATAAAACCAAAAAAGACAGTCCTAAAAACGAAAAGTATATTCAAATAGTATTCATTTTTTGTTCCTCATTCATAGGGTCTTTTTTAATTAAACTAAATTGTAAATATTTGCTTCTAAAAAGTAAAATGCTAAAATGTAATTTTTTATTGCCCCTGTTTTAGATCCATAATTAGTAACTATTATTAAAACATTAAGAATAAACCCCCACTATAAAATACTCAAAAATCATTGGTGTACCCTGTTGAATACCAACGACGCGGGGGTGGGGGAGCATTCCTGTGTCCCGGTTGAACATTTTAGAAATCTGGCAAGCCTATGTATGAGCCCAATCTTGGATTTTTCAAAAAAAAAAAAAATCCCAATGACAGCCTTGTTATAGATGCGTTCGAAACGGAAGGATCGAGTGTTGACGGATTGGCAGCTGCTCTATTTTGTCTTCGACGGGGATTCACGAAAAGGGCCATCGCCGTCACGCCGGCTGCTTCGCGCGGACGGTACAGGTACACGCGATTGGCGGACGTTCTATCGAGAGAATGGGGCGCACCATAGTGTCGTCCTCCCACTCTCATGGAAATAAATTATGGCAACAAAGCTGACAACATCGAAAGTTGAAAATTGGAAGACTTATGCGTATAATCAGGGCCGGCTCTAGTAGTTCTGTCGCCCTAGGCGATTTGACAAGTGCCGCCCCCCTCCATTAAATAAGAATATAAAATAATAACAAATTAAAAAATAGAAATAATAGTAAAGTACATGAAATACACCGCCAGCTCAGTCATTTTCAGACGAGGACTGCAGTTTCGTGCTTATTAGCACTCATCAGCCCGGCATAGGAAAGTGACTGAGCTGGAGATGGAAAACCTCTAAAGGAAGCCAAGAGTACCAAACAAACTAGTAGCTAATATAGAATTAGCAGACCAGACGAGTGATCGAAGCAATGGTTCGGTTCAACTCGAATATTGAAGGCAAGGCATGGTATATTCAGTAAATTATCGCCCATTAGCCAGGGTTAAAGCAGAAATACATGAAATACACCGCCAGCTCAGTCATTTCCAGCCGAGGACTGTATTTTATGTATTTCTGCTTTAACCCTGGCCAATGGGCGATAATTTACTGAATAGTAAAGTGTTAAAATTAAATTGAGTTTCTAGTTAAATTCCAAACTGCGTTTTGCATATCCAAGCACTGGTTCACACTTTAAGTTATCTTTTAACATTAAAGTAGTGCACCTTACGGACCTGAAACAGATTAATATATTCAAAAGATTTTTAAATCACGCCATTTTCCGCCTCTAAAAGAAAATTGAAATTCTAGTTAAATTTCGAACTATACTTTGCATGTCCAAGCATTAGTACACACTCTAAATTATTTTTATTTTTAGCATTGAAGCAGTGAATCTAATGCGCTGAAACAGATGTTTTACTTCAGTTTACTTCAAAAAAAAACATGTTTCAACTTCGAAATTTGCCGCCTCTAAAATCTGCCACCCAATGCGGCCGCCTACCCCAGGAGCCAAGCCTACGTATAATTAGGGACACTTTGCACGAACAAATCTAAAGACAAAAATTAGAGACTGAAGTTAAATTTTTGGGGAGGCTGAAACTCTCAATTTGCCGGATGGAGCTCCAAATTTTGCCGAATCGTCAGACGAAATTTGCTAAATAAGGGCATTTTTGGGAGGTCACAGTGACCTCCCATTGGGCACCGCTGAGTGAAAGGGACTTTTAAAAAAAAATACTAAGGAAAGAGCACCTATAGTAGATACTACCCGGGGCTCCCCGATGGGAAGTCAAAAATTTCCTGATTTCGGTAAAATTTTCACCATTCGGCAAAATTTGGAGCTCTATTTGGCAAAATTAGTAGTTGGCGAAATTTTGTGTTCCATTCGGCAAAAATTTTCATCATTTGGCGAAAAAAATACTTAATTTTACGCTAGTAAAGAAACCCATTTTAAACTAATATACGTATCGGACATTGAAAACAGCCGAAATTTCAATTTGTTTCCGATACCACGCTAGAAGCGGAGAGCGTCTTCGAAAAATCAAGATAATAAGACCTTTTACCTAGCTAGATGGTCCCCCTAAAAATTAACTCCTTATTTGTGGGCTACCTAGCTAGGGAAAAAAGTTTTATTATCTTTCTTTTTCAAAGATGTTGTGAGCTTTTGGTGCATATCCACTATAGGTGCACTTACCTTAAAACCTAATTAATTAATCCGAACTAATAGAGGATATAAGTAGTCGGAATTAATGAAAATAAGGAGTAAACAAATAATATATAAAATGGGCTAAGGCTGAACATCATAATATTTAGGTTATTTCTAAAGCAGTCAATAAAAGCTAAATTAACGAGCTGATGTGTGCCTCATATGACTTCCTTTTACTCCAATTTAATGTCATTTTCCTATTATTGACAATTTTAATGTGATTCAATAGTTTACTCTCTAAATACCACCAACAGTAACCAAATTGAAACCAGATTTTAAAAAAAAAAAAACTCGCCAAATTTGTCGCCAAGTTGGCGAAAAAACTTGGCGACCATAATACTGGCGATATATCGCCAAGTGTCCACCAAATTGTAACACCACTTGAGTTTACATCGAAATTAACAATGATCCCCCCCCCCAAAAAAAGGGAAAAAGACCCCCTTAGAAACACCCGAATGCAACCAAAAGGCAAGGTACACAACTAGACCCCACTAGGAGTCCACGTACCAAATTTCAACTTTCTAGGACATACCAGTACCAAATTTCAACTTTCTAGGACATACCGTTCTTGAGTTATGCGACATACATACGCACATACGCATATCCGCACATACATACATACGTACATAGAGACGTCGCGAGAAAACTCGTTGTAACTAACCGGGAATCGTCAAAATGGATATTTTGCGTATCTATACGTTCTTAGGCACTTTTCCAAGTGTGGTCGAGTCGAAAAAAAAAACATAACATTCAATCGGGGGTGAGAAAAATGGAAATTTAAGGTCGATTTTTGAGTGAAAATTTTTTCGCGAATACAATACTTCCTTTTTTGTAAAAGGAAGTAAAAATTTGACGGAAAAAAATAGGCGATATACAGTTTTGTCCGAATAGAGCTCTTACCATAACGCTTATATTCTCCTCCTCTCTTTTTTTAATTTAAATGTTGCTGGCTGCTTTAAAATTAACCTAAATATGAAGATATTAAGATCAACAGCAAATTGTTGAAATCAAGAAATCATTTCGCTTTTTATTAGAAACTTTTTAATGCAAACCTCAAGCTTACAGAAATAACCTTTAGATTTATAAAACATTTTGTTTTATTTTATTCATGCTCTTATTTTTATTTTTTCTTCTGAAAAAAGAAAAGAACTTTTAGGAGAAAGTTTACCAACAGTAAAACATATCATCTGAATTTTCTCCTGAGGGTGGGGGATTGATCATACAATGGGGTTGTTTCCTTCAGTCAAAAGTACTACTTTTAGTCATTGAAATGGATAGAATGAGCAAAAAAATTAACATGGACCCAGAAAATACTTTCATTTTCCCAAGTTATTTTTTAATTAATTGTTTAAAATGTCCTATTTTTCAAACAAGGCGTGGTCTTGATGACGTCACAAATGATGCATTTGCCGCATCTTTCTACCGCGATTCCACGTTATGATCATCAAGCAGCGAATTAAATATTGCGCTCTACGCTTGCTATCAACCCTATCGTTGCCAATACACGTGAGTAAAGATGCGAATTAAATATTTTGCACTGTGAATGGCAACACTGAATGGCATTTCATCATTTGTGATGTCATCGGCAGAAGCCGTAAACAATGAAAGCGCTCCGATTTAAGTAATTTTTTTAAAAATATTAAACGTAAACAAATTTATCAAAAAACGGTCAGATCCTATGTCTTTAAGCATGCTCTTTCAGAAAAAAATACTGTTACAAATTCTGTAAATAGTAATTATTGTAGGAACGTAACCTGTAAATAGTTTCCCGTAATGAATATACAACCCCTTTTTCATATGGCTAAAGTATACGACCCCTATTTCCTTTTTGTTCATTGATAAAATTTGATAACGGTCTACTACTTTACAGAAGCGTGTGGAATATTTGAGAAATTTCTTTTCGGTGTATTTAAGCCGTTAGCGATGGATAAACAGTTAGTTTCGATTGATATTTCGAACTGAGAGTGTGTATTTGCTCTGTTTATAGCGAGGCATTTCGCTGTGTTGTTTTCGTATTTGGAAGTAAATACGTGTGTAAACGTTGAGTTTACGGTGTTGTGTGATAATTGCTTAATTGCTGATGAATAATTTAGCAGTTGTTGAAGATCTTTCCTGTACATAGTGTAAATAAATAAGTGTTTTTATCAAGAACTGTGTCTTCATTTCAAGAAAGTGGAAGTCGCACCGTTACAATACTTTTAAAATTTTGGAAACGACCCCATTATCACACATGCACTTTGCAATCCTTACATATCAATATATTTAACGTCCAATATGACGCAAACATCTTTACAGCGCTCCTGCGCCTATATAATTATCAAATTTGAAAATTTTGTTACAAACAAACAAATTATTCAAAGAAATAATGCAAAAAATAACTCAGTAACGGAATAACATAGAGAAAGACACATCCAAAAATATTTTTTTTATTCTGAAACATACAACACTATTTAAGGCACTAATTCTGCGATTTTTTGACAAAGGAAATTATGTAAGAAGCACTGTTTAGCAATAGTATGTAATTTTAAATCCATCCTCCAAGTAATAATTACAAGTTCTTTCTTAGACGTAAAGCGTTTCCTGAAATTCCTAAACACATGTGTGGAATATCTCAAAATGTGTTTTCAAGAAATGGTTCTTTCAAGGTTTTAAAATAAAAAAAACCAACGCAAGTTTAGTGTTTTGTCTCGGGTTTTTAAAAATAAATTGATGATTTGTTCAAGATACCAATTTTCGTCATTGACTTTATTTAAATGATTTATAATAATTAAAGCTAATTTAATTGTCCGTTGCCTTTTAAAAATAACAAAATAATAATAATTAATTTTGCAAAACAGTTTTTTGAAAATTCGGAACACTTTTCAATTTACGATAAGTAAAACAATGTGCTTTGTTTAAAGTTAAGTATTGTTGTGCATTTTGAGTTGCTAGCAATGTGTTTAAATCTCGAAATTTATTTTCTAGCTACAATTAGTGCTCTATTGAAAATTCTCTAATTAAAAAAAAAACACACATAATAGTAAAGAAAGTTAAATGTTTTCGGAAGGTGTCCTGCATCTTCGCTTCACCGTTGATACGCTACATTTGCCGTATAACCCGTTTTGCAGTAAAACATAACCGATGTATTTGCAAAAACGGGCCTTACGACGGATTGTAAGATTCCGTCGTAATTGTAAGGTAAATAAAAGAGCTAAAGAGAGTTTAAAAAAAAATTAACTATTTCTTCAACTCTCTTTCTTTATTTGTATACTTCTATTTACGTTTTTTCATTTACTCAGAAGAAATATTTTTGCGTTAATATAACAGTGTCCTCCTAAAAATGTATGTACTTTCTTTGAATGTTTATGATGGCCAAAATTTGTCCGTTTTTCAAGTGTGGTGGCTTAAAATAATGGCTGAAGACTGACGTAACTTTGAGTAAAGGCGATTCACTCTTAAGTGCAACTGGAAAGCTGAGAACATGGCTCATAAAAATTCTTTGAATGTTTATGACGGCTTCAATTTTTGTTCATTTTTCAAGAGTGGTGGTTTAAAAGTTAATTTTTACTCCTCAAAGTTCAGTCTAGCTTCAGCCATTATTTTAAGCACTTGAAAAACGGGGAAAAAAAATTGTGGTCGTCATAAATATTCAAAAAATTTGTATGCGTCATGTTCTCAGTTTTCCAGTTTCACTTAAGGGTGAATTTTCCTTGCTCGAAGTTAAGTCTGACATGACACACATAAATTCCTTGAATGTTTATGACGGCCAATATTTTTGTCCGTTTTTCAAGAGTGATGGCTTAAAAGTGAATTTTCTTTACTCAAAGTTAAGTCTATCTTAAGCCATTATTTTAAGCCACTTGAAAAACGGAAAAAAATTGTGGCCGTCATAAACATTCAAAGAATTTATGAGTGCCATGTTCTCATACACAGTTACACTTAAGAGTGAATTTTCCTTGCTCAAAGTTAAGTCTGTCTTTAACCATTATTTTGAGTGCAACTGGAAAACCGAGAACATGAGGGAAGTACAAAAACAGCTTAAAGGAATTTCAAAGAGGTGTACCAACGAAACTCACGTCACAATTATTCGTTTGCTGAATAAGTGTTAAAAAGAAGGAAAAGTTGAGAATGTCGATGAGAATCATTTCGGATGACTACGATCGTCTGCAGCCTCACACGAGCAAGATAAGTTATTGAAATACTCCGTCAGTCTCTTAGAAAATTTGTTCGGCAAGCGGCTCCTGAGACAACCGAGCGACTATCACATTTTGATGTAAGCCCAATTGGAAAGGTTTAGTCCTAGGTTTGTGCAGACTATTTATGAAGATAACCGGAGAATTGAATTTTGTTAGAGGTACCAAACAAAATTTGCAGAGGATGATTAATTTCCATACACTCTTCGACAGACTATAGATTAAATCCGATGTTTTTTTTTCTCTGTAGAGGCATGTTAAGCACAATGCTTACAGCTCAAAACTTGCCACTGTCAATGAGTTGAGAGCAGCCATTGAGAGGGAATGTTCCCTAACAGCTATAGAATTACACTGTAAAATTCATTATTTAAAAAATAGGCAAAATCAGAGGTGAGAGAGAGAGCATGGACTTTCTAGTCGATATGAAAAACTGGACAACCAGTTAAACAAGTAAACAACGTTTGCTACAGTTAAAATTTTCACAACAAAAAATATACCGATGGAACGAGAACCATGATCAATCCGATTAATTTCACACCCAGTTAATCAGCATCCAGATAATCGGTGATTTACTATGCCTAAATTTTGACATCAAAAAGCTCAACTGTTTGGCTTTCACCATTTTAATCATACTCTGAACCAAGGGTGACACTCATTTCACTGCCATCTATTACAGTGGTGTGATACCACTGAGATGATCGATGTTTTACTATACCTAAATGTTGACAACAAAAAACTTAACTATTTAGTTTTTACCATTTTAATCATGCTCTGAACCAAGAGTGAGAATCATTTTACTGCTATCTATTACAGTGGGGCGATACCACTGAGATGATCGGTGATTTACTATACCTAAATGTTGACAACAAAAAATTTAGCCCTTTTGTTTTCACGATTTTATTCATACTCTGAACCAAAGGTGACTCATTTCACTGTCATCTATTACAATGGTGTGACACCACTGAGATAATTGATGCTTTATTATACCTAACTTTTGACAACAAAAAACTTAACAATTTTGTTTTCACGATTTTAATCATACCCTGAACCAAGGATGAATCATTTCACTGCCATCTATTACAATGGTGTGACACCACTGAGATAATCAGTGCTTTACTATACCTAAATTTTGACAACAAAAAATTTAGCCCTTTTGTTTTCACGATTTTATTCATACTCTGAACCAAAGGTGACTCATTTCACTGTCATCTATTACAATGGTGTGACCCCACTGAGATAATTGATGCTTTATTATACCTAAATTTTGACAACAAAAAACTTAACAATTTTGTTTTCACGATTTTAATCATACCCTGAACCAAGGATGAATCATTTCACTGCCATCTATTACAATGGTGTGACACCACTGAGATAATCAGTGCTTTACTATACCTAAATTTTGACAACAAAAAACATAACTCTTTTGCTTTCACCGTTTTAATCATACTTAGAGTGTCTTAACCAAGGGTGACACCATTGCACTGCCATCTGTTACGTGGTGTGATACCACTGAGATAATCGATGCTCTACTATACCTAAATTTTGACGACAAAAAACGTAACTCTTTTGTTTTCACGATTTTAGTCATACTCTGAACCAAGGGAGACACTCATCTCACTGCCATCTATTACAATGGGGTGATACCACTAAGATGATCGGTGGTTTACTATACCTAAATGCTGATAACAAAAAATTTAGCCCTTTCCTTTTCACGATTTTAATCATACTCTGAACTAAGGATGAGTCATTTCACTGCCATCTATTACAATGGTGTGATACCACTGAGATAATCGATGCTCTACTATACCTAAATTTTGACAACAAAAAACGTAACTCTTTTGTTTTCACGATTTTAATCATACTCTGAACCAAGGGTGACACTCATCTCACTGCCATCAATTACAGTGGTGTGATACCACTGAGATGATCGATGTTTTACTATACCTAAATGTTGACAACAAAAAACTTAACTATTTAGTTTTTACCATTTTAATCATGCTCTGAACTAAGAGTGAGAATCATTTTACTGCTATCTATTACAGTGGGGCGATACCACTGAGATGATCGGTGATTTACTATACCTAAATGTTGACAACAAAAAATTTAGCCCTTTTGTTTTCACGATTTTATTCATACTCTGAACCAAAGGTGACTCATTTCACTGTCATCTATTACAATGGTGTGACACCACTGAGATAATTGATGCTTTATTATACCTAACTTTTGACAACAAAAAACTTAACAATTTTGTTTTCACGATTTTAATCATACCCTGAACCAAGGGTGAATCATTTCACTGCCATCTATTACAATGGTGTGACACCACTGAGATAATCAGTGCTTTACTATACCTAAATTTTGACAACAAAAAATTTAGCCCTTTTGTTTTCACGATTTTATTCATACTCTGAACCAAAGGTGACTCATTTCACTGTCATCTATTACAATGGTGTGACCCCACTGAGATAATTGATGCTTTATTATACCTAAATTTTGACAACAAAAAACTTAACAATTTTGTTTTCACGATTTTAATCATACCCTGAACCAAGGATGAATCATTTCACTGCCATCTATTACAATGGTGTGATACCACTGAGATAATCGATGCTCTACTATACCTAAATTTTGACAACAAAAAACGTAACTCTTTTGTTTTCACGATTTTAATCATACTCTGAACCAAGGGTGACACTCATTTCACTGCCATCTATTACAGTGGTGTGATACCACTGAGATGATCGATGTTTTACTATACCTAAATGTTGACAACAAAAAACTTAACTATTTAGTTTTTACCATTTTAATCATGCTCTGAACCAAGAGTGAGAATCATTTTACTGCTATCTATTACAGTGGGGCGATACCACTGAGATGATCGGTGATTTACTATACCTAAATGTTGACAACAAAAAATTTAGCCCTTTTGTTTTCACGATTTTATTCATACTCTGAACCAAAGGTGACTCATTTCACTGTCATCTATTACAATGGTGTGACACCACTGAGATAATTGATGCTTTATTATACCTAACTTTTGACAACAAAAAACTTAACAATTTTGTTTTCACGATTTTAATCATACCCTGAACCAAGGGTGAATCATTTCACTGCCATCTATTACAATGGTGTGACACCACTGAGATAATCAGTGCTTTACTATACCTAAAATTTGACAACAAAAAATTTAGCCCTTTTGTTTTCACGATTTTATTCATACTCTGAACCAAAGGTGACTCATTTCACTGTCATCTATTACAATGGTGTGACCCCACTGAGATAATTGATGCTTTATTATACCTAAATTTTGACAACAAAAAACTTAACAATTTTGTTTTCACGATTTTAATCATACCCTGAACCAAGGATGAATCATTTCACTGCCATCTATTACAATGGTGTGATACCACTGAGATAATCGATGCTCTACTATACCTAAATTTTGACAACAAAAAACGTAACTCTTTTGTTTTCACGATTTTAATCATACTCTGAACCAAGGGTGACACTCATTTCACTGCCATCTATTACAGTGGTGTGATACCACTGAGATGATCGATGTTTTACTATACCTAAATGTTGACAACAAAAAACTTAACTATT
Organism: Uloborus diversus; assembly: GCF_026930045.1. NCBI lineage: Eukaryota > Metazoa > Arthropoda > Arachnida > Araneae > Uloboridae > Uloborus > Uloborus diversus. The sequence continues at coordinate 111,888,713 of NC_072739.1, read as the reverse complement.
TAGTTTTTACCATTTTAATCATGCTCTGAACCAAGAGTGAGAATCATTTTACTGCTATCTATTACAGTGGGGCGATACCACTGAGATGATCGGTGATTTACTTTACCTAAATGTTGACAACAAAAAATTTAGCCCTTTTGTTTTCACGATTTTATTCATACTCTGAACCAAAGGTGACTCATTTCACTGTCATCTATTACAATGGTGTGACACCACTGAGATAATTGATGCTTTATTATACCTAACTTTTGACAACAAAAAACTTAACAATTTTGTTTTCACGATTTTAATCATACCCTGAACCAAGGATGAATCATTTCACTGCCATCTATTACAATGGTGTGACACCACTGAGATAATCAGTGCTTTACTATACCTAAATTTTGACAACAAAAAATTTAGCCCTTTCCTTTTCACGATTTTAATCATACTCTGAACTAAGGATGAGTCATTTCATTGCCATCTATTACAATGGTGTGATACCACTGAGATAATCGATGCTCTACTATACCTAAATTTTGACAACAAAAAACGTAACTCTTTTGTTTTCACGATTTTAGTCATACTCTGAACCAAGGGTGACACTCATCTCACTGCCATCTATTACAATGGGGTGATACCACTAAGATGATCGGTGGTTTACTATACCTAAATGCTGATAACAAAAAATTTAGCCCTTTCCTTTTCACGATTTTAATCATACTCTGAACTAAGGATGAGTCATTTCACTGCCATATATTACAATGGTGTGATACCACTGAGATAATCGATGCTCTACTATACCTAAATTTTGACAACAAAAAACGTAACTCTTTTGTTTTCACGATTTTAATCATACTCTGAACCAAGGGTGACACTCATTTCACTGCCATCTATTACAGTGGTGTGATACCACTGAGATGATCGATGTTTTACTATACCTAAATGTTGACAACAAAAAACTTAACTATTTAGTTTTTACCATTTTAATCATGCTCTGAACCAAGAGTAAGAATCATTTTACTGCTATCTATTACAGTGGGGCGATACCACTGAGATGATCGGTGATTTACTATACCTAAATGTTGACAACAAAAAATTTAGCCCTTTTGTTTTCACGATTTTATTCATACTCTGAACCAAAGGTGACTCATTTCACTGTCATCTATTACAATGGTGTGACACCACTGAGATAATTGATGCTTTATTATACCTAACTTTTGACAACAAAAAACTTAACAATTTTGTTTTCACGATTTTAATCATACCCTGAACCAAGGGTGAATCATTTCACTGCCATCTATTACAATGGTGTGACACCACTGAGATAATCAGTGCTTTACTATACCTAAATTTTGACAACAAAAAATTTAGCCCTTTTGTTTTCACGATTTTATTCATACTCTGAACCAAAGGTGACTCATTTCACTGCCATCTATTACAATGGTGTGACACCACTGAGATAATCAGTGCTTTACTATACCTAAATTTTGACAACAAAAAATTTAGCCCTCTCCTTTTCACGATTTTAATCATACTCTGAACTAAGGATGAGTCATTTCACTGCCATCTATTACAATGGTGTGATACCACTGAGATAATCGATGCTCTACTATACCTAAATTTTGACAACAAAAAACGTAACTCTTTTGTTTTCACGATTTTAATCATACTCTGAACCAAGGGTGACACTCATTTCACTGCCATCTATTACAGTGGTGTGATACCACTGAGATGATCGATGTTTTACTATACCTAAATGTTGACAACAAAAAACTTAACTATTTAGTTTTTACCATTTTAATCATGCTCTGAACCAAGAGTGAGAATCATTTTACTGCTATCTATTACAGTGGGGCGATACCACTGAGATGATCGGCGATTTACTATACCTAAATGTTGACAACAAAAAATTTAGCCCTTTTGTTTTCACGATTTTATTCATACTCTGAACCAAAGGTGACTCATTTCACTGTCATCTATTACAATGGTGTGACACCACTGAGATAATTGATGCTTTATTATACCTAACTTTTGACAACAAAAAACTTAACAATTTTGTTTTCACGATTTTAATCATACCCTGAACCAAGGATGAATCATTTCACTGCCATCTATTACAATGGTGTGACACCACTGAGATAATCAGTGCTTTACTATACCTAAATTTTGACAACAAAAAATTTAGCCCTTTTGTTTTCACGATTTTATTCATACTCTGAACCAAAGGTGACTCATTTCACTGTCATCTATTACAATGGTGTGACCCCACTGAGATAATTGATGCTTTATTATACCTAAATTTTGACAACAAAAAACTTAACAATTTTGTTTTCACGATTTTAATCATACCCTGAACCAAGGATGAATCATTTCACTGCCATCTATTACAATGGTGTGACACCACTGAGATAATCAGTGCTTTACTATACCTAAATTTTGACAACAAAAAACATAACTCTTTTGCTTTCACCGTTTTAATCATACTTAGAGTGTCTTAACCAAGGGTGACACCATTGCACTGCCATCTGTTACGTGGTGTGATACCACTGAGATAATCGATGCTCTACTATACCTAAATTTTGACGACAAAAAACGTAACTCTTTTGTTTTCACGATTTTAGTCATACTCTGAACCAAGGGAGACACTCATCTCACTGCCATCTATTACAATGGGGTGATACCACTAAGATGATCGGTGGTTTACTATACCTAAATGCTGATAACAAAAAATTTAGCCCTTTCCTTTTCACGATTTTAATCATACTCTGAACTAAGGATGAGTCATTTCACTGCCATCTATTACAATGGTGTGATACCACTGAGATAATCGATGCTCTACTATACCTAAATTTTGACAACAAAAAACGTAACTCTTTTGTTTTCACGATTTTAATCATACTCTGAACCAAGGGTGACACTCATCTCACTGCCATCAATTACAGTGGTGTGATACCACTGAGATGATCGATGTTTTACTATACCTAAATGTTGACAACAAAAAACTTAACTATTTAGTTTTTACCATTTTAATCATGCTCTGAACTAAGAGTGAGAATCATTTTACTGCTATCTATTACAGTGGGGCGATACCACTGAGATGATCGGTGATTTACTATACCTAAATGTTGACAACAAAAAATTTAGCCCTTTTGTTTTCACGATTTTATTCATACTCTGAACCAAAGGTGACTCATTTCACTGTCATCTATTACAATGGTGTGACACCACTGAGATAATTGATGCTTTATTATACCTAACTTTTGACAACAAAAAACTTAACAATTTTGTTTTCACGATTTTAATCATACCCTGAACCAAGGATGAATCATTTCACTGCCATCTATTACAATGGTGTGACACCACTGAGATAATCAGTGCTTTACTATACCTAAATTTTGACAACAAAAAATTTAGCCCTTTCCTTTTCACGATTTTAATCATACTCTGAACTAAGGATGAGTCATTTCACTGCCATCTATTACAATGGTGTGATACCACTGAGATAATCGATGCTCTACTATACCTAAATTTTGACAACAAAAAACGTAACTCTTTTGTTTTCACGATTTTAATCATACTCTGAACCAAGGGTGACACTCATTTCACTGCCATCTATTACAGTGGTGTGATACCACTGAGATGATCGATGTTTTACTATACCTAAATGTTGACAACAAAAAACTTAACTATTTAGTTTTTACCATTTTAATCATGCTCTGAACCAAGAGTGAGAATCATTTTACTGCTATCTATTACAGTGGGGCGATACCACTGAGATGATCGGTGATTTACTATGCCTAAATGTTGACAACAAAAAATTTAGCCCTTTTGTTTTCACGATTTTATTCATACTCTGAACCAAAGGTGACTCATTTCACTGTCATCTATTACAATGGTGTGACACCACTGAGATAATTGATGCTTTATTATACCTAACTTTTGACAACAAAAAACTTAACAATTTTGTTTTCACGATTTTAATCATACCCTGAACCAAGGATGAATCATTTCACTGCCATCTATTACAATGGTGTGACACCACTGAGATAATCAGTGCTTTACTATACCTAAATTTTGACAACAAAAAATTTAGCCCTTTTGTTTTCACGATTTTATTCATACTCTGAACCAAAGGTGACTCATTTCACTGTCATCTATTACAATGGTGTGACCCCACTGAGATAATTGATGCTTTATTATACCTAAATTTTGACAACAAAAAACTTAACAATTTTGTTTTCACGATTTTAATCATACCCTGAACCAAGGATGAATCATTTCACTGCCATCTATTACAATGGTGTGACACCACTGAGATAATCAGTGCTTTACTATACCTAAATTTTGACAACAAAAAACATAACTCTTTTACTTTCACCGTTTTAATCATACTTAGAGTGTCTTAACCAAGGGTGACACCATTGCACTGCCATCTGTTACGTGGTGTGATACCACTGAGATAATCGATGCTCTACTATACCTAAATTTTGACGACAAAAAACGTAACTCTTTTGTTTTCACGATTTTAGTCATACTCTGAACCAAGGGAGACACTCATCTCACTGCCATCTATTACAATGGGGTGATACCACTAAGATGATCGGTGGTTTACTATACCTAAATGCTGATAACAAAAAATTTAGCCCTTTCCTTTTCACGATTTTAATCATACTCTGAACTAAGGATGAGTCATTTCACTGCCATCTATTACAATGGTGTGATACCACTGAGATAATCGATGCTCTACTATACCTAAATTTTGACAACAAAAAACGTAACTCTTTTGTTTTCACGATTTTAATCATACTCTGAACCAAGGGTGACACTCATCTCACTGCCATCAATTACAGTGGTGTGATACCACTGAGATGATCGATGTTTTACTATACCTAAATGTTGACAACAAAAAACTTAACTATTTAGTTTTTACCATTTTAATCATGCTCTGAACTAAGAGTGAGAATCATTTTACTGCTATCTATTACAGTGGGGCGATACCACTGAGATGATCGGTGATTTACTATACCTAAATGTTGACAACAAAAAATTTAGCCCTTTTGTTTTCACGATTTTATTCATACTCTGAACCAAAGGTGACTCATTTCACTGTCATCTATTACAATGGTGTGACACCACTGAGATAATTGATGCTTTATTATACCTAACTTTTGACAACAAAAAACTTAACAATTTTGTTTTCACGATTTTAATCATACCCTGAACCAAGGATGAATCATTTCACTGCCATCTATTACAATGGTGTGACACCACTGAGATAATCAGTGCTTTACTATACCTAAATTTTGACAACAAAAAATTTAGCCCTTTTGTTTTCACGATTTTATTCATACTCTGAACCAAAGGTGACTCATTTCACTGTCATCTATTACAATGGTGTGACCCCACTGAGATAATTGATGCTTTATTATACCTAAATTTTGACAACAAAAAACTTAACAATTTTGTTTTCACGATTTTAATCATACCCTGAACCAAGGATGAATCATTTCACTGCCATCTATTACAATGGTGTGACACCACTGAGATAATCAGTGCTTTACTATACCTAAATTTTGACAACAAAAAATTTAGCCCTTTCCTTTTCACGATTTTAATCATACTCTGAACTAAGGATGAGTCATTTCACTGCCATCTATTACAATGGTGTGATACCACTGAGATAATCGATGCTCTACTATACCTAAATTTTGACAACAAAAAACGTAACTCTTTTGTTTTCACGATTTTAGTCATACTCTGAACCAAGGGTGACACTCATCTCACTGCCATCTATTACAATGGGGTGATACCACTAAGATGATCGGTGGTTTACTATACCTAAATGCTGATAACAAAAAATTTAGCCCTTTCCTTTTCACGATTTTAATCATACTCTGAACTAAGGATGAGTCATTTCACTGCCATATATTACAATGGTGTGATACCACTGAGATAATCGATGCTCTACTATACCTAAATTTTGACAACAAAAAACGTAACTCTTTTGTTTTCACGATTTTAATCATACTCTGAACCAAGGGTGACACTCATTTCACTGCCATCTATTACAGTGGTGTGATACCACTGAGATGATCGATGTTTTACTATACCTAAATGTTGACAACAAAAAACTTAACTATTTAGTTTTTACCATTTTAATCATGCTCTGAACCAAGAGTGAGAATCATTTTACTGCTATCTATTACAGTGGGGCGATACCACTGAGATGATCGGTGATTTACTATACCTAAATGTTGACAACAAAAAATTTAGCCCTTTTGTTTTCACGATTTTATTCATACTCTGAACCAAAGGTGACTCATTTCACTGTCATCTATTACAATGGTGTGACACCACTGAGATAATTGATGCTTTATTATACCTAACTTTTGACAACAAAAAACTTAACAATTTTGTTTTCACGATTTTAATCATACCCTGAACCAAGGGTGAATCATTTCACTGCCATCTATTACAATGGTGTGACACCACTGAGATAATCAGTGCTTTACTATACCTAAATTTTGACAACAAAAAATTTAGCCCTTTTGTTTTCACGATTTTATTCATACTCTGAACCAAAGGTGACTCATTTCACTGTCATCTATTACAATGGTGTGACCCCACTGAGATAATTGATGCTTTATTATACCTAAATTTTGACAACAAAAAACTTAACAATTTTGTTTTCACGATTTTAATCATACCCTGAACCAAGGATGAATCATTTCACTGCCATCTATTACAATGGTGTGATACCACTGAGATAATCGATGCTCTACTATACCTAAATTTTGACAACAAAAAACGTAACTCTTTTGTTTTCACGATTTTAATCATACTCTGAACCAAGGGTGACACTCATTTCACTGCCATCTATTACAGTGGTGTGATACCACTGAGATGATCGATGTTTTACTATACCTAAATGTTGACAACAAAAAACTTAACTATTTAGTTTTTACCATTTTAATCATGCTCTGAACCAAGAGTGAGAATCATTTTACTGCTATCTATTACAGTGGGGCGATACCACTGAGATGATCGGTGATTTACTATACCTAAATGTTGACAACAAAAAATTTAGCCCTTTTGTTTTCACGATTTTATTCATACTCTGAACCAAAGGTGACTCATTTCACTGTCATCTATTACAATGGTGTGACACCACTGAGATAATTGATGCTTTATTATACCTAACTTTTGACAACAAAAAACTTAACAATTTTGTTTTCACGATTTTAATCATACCCTGAACCAAGGATGAATCATTTCACTGCCATCTATTACAATGGTGTGACACCACTGAGATAATCAGTGCTTTACTATACCTAAATTTTGACAACAAAAAATTTAGCCCTTTCCTTTTCACGATTTTAATCATACTCTGAACTAAGGATGAGTCATTTCACTGCCATCTATTACAATGGTGTGATACCACTGAGATAATCGATGCTCTACTATACCTAAATTTTGACAACAAAAAACGTAACTCTTTTGTTTTCACGATTTTAATCATACTCTGAACCAAGGGTGACACTCATTTCACTGCCATCTATTACAGTGGTGTGATACCACTGAGATGATCGATGTTTTACTATACCTAAATGTTGACAACAAAAAACTTAACTATTTAGTTTTTACCATTTTAATCATGCTCTGCACCAAGAGTGAGAATCATTTTACTGCTATCTATTACAGTGGGGCGATACCACTGAGATGATCGGTGATTTACTATACCTAAATGTTGACAACAAAAAATTTAGCCCTTTTGTTTTCACGATTTTATTCATACTCTGAACCAAAGGTGACTCATTTCACTGTCATCTATTACAATGGTGTGACACCACTGAGATAATTGATGCTTTATTATACCTAACTTTTGACAACAAAAAACTTAACAATTTTGTTTTCACGATTTTAATCATACCCTGAACCAAGGATGAATCATTTCACTGCCATCTATTACAATGGTGTGACACCACTGAGATAATCAGTGCTTTACTATACCTAAATTTTGACAACAAAAAATTTAGCCCTTTTGTTTTCACGATTTTATTCATACTCTGAACCAAAGGTGACTCATTTCACTGTCATCTATTACAATGGTGTGACCCCACTGAGATAATTGATGCTTTATTATACCTAAATTTTGACAACAAAAAACTTAACAATTTTGTTTTCACGATTTTAATCATACCCTGAACCAAGGATGAATCATTTCACTGCCATCTATTACAATGGTGTGACACCACTGAGATAATCAGTGCTTTACTATACCTAAATTTTGACAACAAAAAACATAACTCTTTTGCTTTCACCGTTTTAATCATACTTA